>NW_018128100.1:312686-328758 GCF_001952655.1 Monopterus albus
GGACATTTTCACTCAGCCTGGTTTATGCTGTTTGATATGTTTGTGTGAGTCAGTGCAGATAAAAATGACACGTCTGCACAACAGTGGCACAAAACATATTCTAGGGTTTGACCGATATATTTTCACTAAACCTTATGACACTACTGGTTTTGTTTTAATGTGGGTTGTGTTATCAAGTACCACTGTCCCTTAGAAAAACATACATTAATATACGTTTCGTGGTCCTCATAGAGCCCAACCTATCACAGAGTGGAGTGTCTGCCCTCTGATGAGTAACAAGAAATGTATAAATGTGGTTGAGGTCATTCATAACCAGTGGCGGTGACTTGGTTCATCCAGCAGAGATTTATCTATCAGCTGTAGCTCGACTCACTTCATAGATATCGTGGTCACAATTCTTTAATAAGTACAGTTAAGGGATCCTTATCAAACCTTTGTTTGTTAGTCTTTAACCATATATTAACAATAAATACCAGCTGAAATATTGTGTGATATTTCTTCAGAAGAAAGAAAAGCCTGAAGTTAATTTACAGCGCGAGTCAATGAACCTGTAACGATCAGACTGAAGTGACGTTGAGCTGGACTTCATTCACTGGGCCAGACCTTGTGTTCATGATAACCGGTGTCTGTTTGGAGCTGGAAATATTGTTTTGTCCTTAACAATCACGATGACATGTCCTGTTACGGCCTCCGTCAACATGGAAGCCCCAGAAGCTGTAACCAGTTGACTAAACTGACATGACATTCTTCTGGTTGTGCAGCTGCACTGTTCTCCTCTGGCATTTTTACCACCGTTCTGATGCATCTAGCAGTTTAAGAAGACGACGTCCCCATTCTGAATCCAAACCAATCAGCACAACAGCAGAGACGTGGGGTCCAGAACCAGCTGTGGCAACTCGAACATTCATTATGATGTTTTACTACTAAACTGAAATCTCAGTCAGTTAGTCCAGGAAATTAATTCAACACTAACCTTTTAATTTACAAAGCACACCTGCTGCTCACAAGTTCACAAATCTGAGGACTACTTGCCATTTTTTCTGCCTTATATTCATGTACATTCATTTTGGGGTTTGCTGATCACACACACTAAGACGTCAGCTTGGACTGTGAAAATTTGTCAGAGGCCTTTCTTTTTTAACCATTTTCTAATATTTTATAGACAACACTTGTCAACTAGGGAAGTCCCAGCAAAGTTTCCTGGGCCAACACCATTCTGAGACCTTTTACATTAGGTAGCCGCCGATACTGAGCTCGATCTGATAATTTGATGATAGATTTTTTTTTAATCATCAGAGGCCAATGAAATGTACAAGAAACACTTTAAAAAATGCAAAGCAGACAACATTTCACTGCAGGTGCAGCCATGTTTTTCTGCATATATGGTCTGAAGGGATGTCCTCGGGCGCGATGATTCATTTTCACTAGGCCTATATATCGGTCCAACCCTAGCAGATGCCAGTTTGTGCAGCAGAAAGGAGGATTTACATGCAGACAGATTTGATGTGAGTGCACAAATCGGTGCTGCTGTGCTAAGAGGACAGTGGGTGTATCATCAGAGACCCACGCTGCTCATCAGAGGTGTCGCTGGGGTCTCTGGCTGTATGTGTGGGAAGAGCTGTGTGCGGACGAGGGCAGGAGAAGTCCTTACTCGTGTCTCCTTTTCTCCTCACTGTCACCAGAAAAAGAAAAGCTCCAGTTGTGCTTGTACCCTCCATCTCGCCTGGTCTCTGACCTATCCAGGGCTTGAATTGAATAACAAACCAGACTCACATCAGTGTACAGAGACAAGGCAGGACACAGGCATCAGCTGGAAAGACCATTAAATGAAGCCACATCATTTCAACTAGATGACATGGAAGCACTGGGAGGAATTAGCAACAAGGAACCTTGGGCCTTATCGTAAATTTTGCATTTCTTCAACTGCAGCAGCATCTTTCTATAAACAACAGATACACTCATGTCACTGCAGTAAGGTCTGATTAAAGCAAACAGTTCTCTATTCAGTTTTTGGTAGGTTAATTATTAAACAAGTTCTTGTACTATACAGTTAGATTCAGTGTGATGCTGACTGGATACGACTGAGAGCAAATGCAAATGGGGTTTATCAACCACCCACAGACTGATGTGTGACATGACAGGAGGTCAGCATGTCCTGAGCAGTGAAGAACTTCATGAGCCAAAGCCAAGTTTAAACAAACAGCATAACGAGGGTTCAATTAAAACTTGGGAATTGTTCTAAACACAGTCTTGAAATCCAACCTAAAACCTAAGTGACACTTTCACTGTAACTACACTGTAGAGCTAATTGATCAGCCGATTAGATCAGTGTATACATCAGCCCATAAAGAAAAAACAGAGCTGTAACAATTAAATGATTAGTCCATAAACATGTATTATTCAGCTGAGCACAGCTGGTGTTTATATTTGATTATGAACAGAATTTGGCCTCCACTTCTTCCATTTTCAGTTTTCCTCATAAGATTTATTTAATTCTCTGAAGAGTCTGCGTGGAGATTTAGTTCATTTAGTTCAAAGTGTGGATTAATTAAAACCTGCTGGTGCGTTCATGTGCAACAGTATTAAACTTCCCTAATGTATCTGGTATCTTAGTTGTTTCCCTCATCACCCTGCAGTAAAATCTGAATTACTTTCTGCAAGTCGGTCAAAGTGAGGGAACAATGCTCCTGATGTTAATCTACCGCCACCAGCGCCCGCAGGTCCACATGGAGGGGACGCCCAGCCCCTCGCACTGGGAGGTGCCAGTGTATTCAGAAGGAACGGTAGACAACTCAAACCTGATTGTTTGAGGACAACTGGGGACAAGCACGTCAAAACAAAACTGTCATGAACGCCCTGTGAACATCTGATGTAGCTTAAACAGTAAAGACTCCATGCTGTGTTAAATACTTTAGATCAAGACTCACTTGCTGTATTTTGTCTTTGTGTTATTTAACAGTTAAACAGTTTATTTGAACCGACTTAGGTTTTTAATGGTTGTTCACGTTTTAATCAGACAAAACTAAACATTTAAAAGAAACAAGTATCGTTATTATTGCACAGCAGCACGTCTCTCACTAGAATCTATGAAGTGAAGCAAATGGTTTGTGCATCTCGCTTTCATGTAATATTTCACTGTTTACTCTGCAACTAGTTACTGATAAACCTGGGAGAAATGTTTACGTTGATGCCAGGGGCTCCCGGTGTCAGTGTTACATTTCAATCAGTACCTTTTGTGCTTCGCTCTGTGCACAGAACCAGTATGACCACACACAGGTGAGGCAGTCATTTTCTTGATTTCAGAGAATGTTTGACAGCAGAACAGGGTGAAGGGTGTCAGTGATACATGTCCTAGAGCTGAAACTATGAACCAATTAATCAGGTCTCTGATCAAAACAATAGTATCCTGCAATATTCAATGCATCACTTCAGTTGTTCTTCCAAGAAAAAGAGATCAACATTTTGTGGTTTTAGCTTTTCAGTTGTGAAAATGCTGCTTTTATTTGTCATATATGAGGGTAAACTGAAAACCGTTTGGTGTGGGACTAACAGCTGGATAAACCAAGAACTTGAGCTTCACACTGAAGATTTATTCATAATTTAACACGTCACAGGCTACATGATTGAGACAAAATAATCAGAAGGAACAATTTAAACAGTACTTGATGACTGGTCCAACAGCACAGGCCTGCTTGCTCATTTTTTGATTTGTTAATTAGCATTTTTGATGCAGTTTGATTTCAGTTAGTGAACAACAAGTGTTGCTGTCCGCTGTTTGTTTTCTTACATGTGCAGCTATGTCTTCAAGTGGATGAGTCAAAAGAAATGTTGATGTTTCAAGGACACAGAGGCCAACTCAACAATCACCAACTAAAAATAGCTGCCATGTCGCTGATGCACAGGTCTGTATCGTCTGCCAGGTGTCAGCCGCTGTTTGTGCCGGGGCTTCCTATTTCCTCCCAGCATCAACTGAAACTAACCAAGTTCACATCAAATACCAAAACAAGAGAAGTCAAACGTGGAAGGAAACACAACCCAAGCCGTTTAGAAACACTGCTGCGATGTGCTTCATTTGGAGATGCAGAACCTGTCCGGTCAAACTGAACCACATCACCGCAGTCCTGCTGTTTTTAGCTCCAAACTGACCCCCCCCCCCGTGACCTCATAAACCTGCACCATCATGTCAGTGCACGCTCTCCATCTTAACACTCCTCTCGATCTGACAAGAATCATCTCGTGTTATTTCATACAGACATGTGGCTAAAACACAAACCTTAAATGCCGTCTCCTTTTCTGTCCTCCAAAACCGAATTCTGAGCTTCTCGCTCCTTTTCCCTCCTGGCCTCACTGTGCAGCTGCACCGGTGGATTACAGCCCCACAACAGAACATTTAGTTGGAAAAACCAATGTTTTAGTGAACTGTGCACTTTCTGAGGATTTTTAAATGACAAGAACAATAATCTTCCAAAGCTTAAAATCATATATTGGATTCTGCTCCCAGAGCTTAAGTCATCAAGACCAATCCTGCACAAACCTATTTTGAGCCAGTTCAAACTCAAACAAATGCCCTGATAATGCTGGTGAGAGGACATTTAGCTACCCGCGGAGCGTTAGTGCACTCATTTGTTTTGTCTGGGAAGAGTGGATTTTCTGCAGGGTGGATGCATGATGGGTGATCTCTGACGACAGCTACACATAAAGTCTCAAGAAAAAGCCATGGCACTGTTTGCAGCTTCCTGTTTTCTACAAAAACTGGTCATGAACTGGGATCTAATCTTCACCAAATATCAACAAGCACAATATTTCTAAGCTGATAAAACACAAACAGTCCTGATCTTTTGTGTCTTCACTGAACACACCCGTTTAAAATACACAGTGATGGTGGACAAAGTCACAGCGACGCCAGGCTTCTGATGTCACTGAACGTCAGCTGGAGTCACGTGTTAGCAAACCTGGAGTCCTGTCAATGAAACGAGAACCAAGGTGAGGTTTGGAATGACTCATAAAAACACTTAGACAGTGTCAGTGTGCTGTTCACAAGCAGGCCTCATAGAAAGATCTCAGAAGACCTGATCAAGAGTTGTGGGATTGCATGTACTTTAGGACTTTATTGATCCCACAATGGGTTTGCATGTACTTTAGGACCTTATTGATCCCACAATGGGGAAATTCCTGTGTTCCAGCAGCAACACAACACCATAAGAACAAACACCAAACACATATCTTGAGAAACAAATTCCAAAGTACCTAAAAACAAGACAAGATATAGTATTCAAGAGATCAAGAACCATGTAGCAGGAAAGGGTCACAGTCACCTCACTGACTTTAGATATTCACCAGTCCAAAGTCAGACATACTGTCTATAAATGGACCACCCTGACCTCCACAGCACTAATGGAAAAATGTCCAGTGGACAGATGAAACCAAGGTGGAGCTGTCTGGGAAGAACACACAGTGCTACGTATGGTGTATAAAGAAAACATCATCCCAGCAGTGAAGCACAGTGGAGGAGCATCATAAAGTGCCTCTGGACCTGGACTGCTTACCACTGTGGACGGAAAATGAACTCCCCAGTTTATCCAGGTGTCCTACAGGATAAGGTCAGGGTGGCTGTCGACAAGCTGAAGCTCAGAACAAGCTGGGTGATGCAGCAGGACGATGACCCTAAACATCGAAGTAACTCCACTACAGATTGGCTTCAGAGACACAAAACCTGCCTATTGGAGCGGCCGGGTCAGAGCCCAGAGCTCAGACCAATAGAGACACTGTGGAACGGCCTGAAGACGTTCACACCAGACGTCCTGAGAATATGGCTGAGCTGAAGCAGCTCTGTCAGGAAGAACAGTCCAAAACGCCTCCTGAACGTGGTGCAGGTCTGAGCCACAGCTACAGGAAGCGCTGGCTGGAGGTTGTTGCTGCCAAAGGTGGTTATTAAAACCAGTTATTAAAACACTGCTGCTGTGACTTTGTCCACATCACTGTGTATGTTTAATGTGTTCAATAAAGACATGAAGGATCAGGACTGGTTGTTTTATCAGCTTAGAAATGTTGTGTTTGTTGATCTTTGACTTTGGTGAAGATCAGATTTATGTAGAAAACCAGGAAATGCAAACGGTGCCATGACTTGTTTTTGTTGACTATGTAAAAGGAATGAAAACTGTGGTTGTGAGGACGTTAGAGATAATGTTTCAGACCCATTCAGCCTCCCCACTTTAGGTGTAATATCACCACTATAGTCTCTGAAGGTTTCTCTTCATACAGGCTGGTATTTCTCATTTTCAACCATTTTAACAAATGTCCAAACCACATCAGCCCTGGGCATCCATGACCTTCCTTAGACACTGTTGTAGCCACTGACCACTGCAGACTGGGAACACCCAACAGGACCTGCAGTCTGGGAGATGCTCTGACCCAGTCGTTGACCATCACAGTTTGGCCTTTGTCAAAGTGACTCAGCTCCTTCCACTTTCCGGTTTCTCCTGCTTCCAACACGTCACCTTGAGGAACTGAATGTTCACTTGCAGCCTAATAGACCCCCCTCACTGACAGGTGCCACTGAGACCAGACAGCGTTAATCAATGTTATTCACTTGACCTGGCGGCGGCTCTAATGTTCTGGCTGATGGCTGATGGCGTTATTCATCTTTTCAGGAATATATCGTTTAAATGTGAACTGCTCGACAGACGAAGACCACCGTAAGTAATGACACAGTAATAGCACATGACATGGAGCATTACTGTTTACAATTCTTTACTGTTAATGTTGGCTAGCTAACACTAGTTAGATGGTAAGTTAGCAGGTTAGCCCGGAGGCAGCAGCAGCAGCCTGGGTGTCAGGACAATTTTATTATTATCGTTATAAAGGTTCATGGTCTCTCTGCGATGTATAAACGTTATGTGGTGGCTAACAGTCCAGCAAAGACAGGAAGGCCTTTCGCTACACCCACCTAGCTCCAACACTGCATACCCAGCTAACGGTGCGAGCTCCGGCGTGCTAGTCCAGATTAAAAGCCACTAGAACCGGACCGCCCCTCCACGGGTCTGCTTCCCCCTGCAGGCCCAAAGTTATGGCACTGTCACCGGCCTAGCAGCGCTCGATTTAACCCCGCCGGCTGAGGACGAGGTGGGTAATAGCAGCAAGCATTACGATGCTAACGTCGGCCACTTAGCCAACACACTCTGAATCCACATATTTTGAAGTATGTGAGACACCAGCGGAGCCGAAATCTGCTTCGGCAAGCAGGAATCCGAGATGGTGTGCGGGTTAAATAGCAGCTGTCCGGCTGGAGGAGCGGAGCGGAGTGTCACATCTTACCTTCCAAGAATAAGCTTTTATTGTGGGCCATGTTTATTCCATGATCGTCCTCAGATTATATATAGTAGCTCACCGGAGACAGATTGGTTGTGTAGCTGCTAACCACTGCTCCAAGCCTCAGAAGAATTAACAACACCGGAAGACAGATGTGTTTCACTTCAAAATAATCATAGGCCCCCAGCGATGTAACGAAGGCTAGTGCAGATCTAAGTGGCTAACACGTGTCAGAAGGAATAAAACATATTAAAATATGAATACAGCAAAATAAATTGTTAAAGAGAATAAATAATGTGCAAAAAATGTTCTTATCAAAGTTAAAATGTGGGTTTTAGCTGCTTAGATGCTCTTTAAACTCTTCCAGTTGGAACAACCACAAGACCTAAAAGGCCAAACTGGTTCATATATTGTTAGACCAGTAGGTTGATGTTGGTGTCTGGCTCTATCTAGGTCATATCAAGGAAAATAGAAAACCAACTAGAAAAATACTATAAAATGTAGGCCTAACAAGAAAAGGAACCAGCCACACCGTCTGACCACGCTCATAGTTTTATTTTGAAAGTTACCTCCGGAAGTATATTGTTTCAATTTTGGTAATTTTGGTAGCCTGCTGACTTGCTCTGTGCACAAACCTGGAGTTTATCCTACAATTATCAACTCTTCATTTTGACAGAGCCATGATAATCTCAGTTTTAAAGGGCTTTTTCACATTTAACTCAATTCCTGCAGGAATATTAGAAACGTGATACTGTAGAACATTTAAGGAATAAGGTGACCAAAAGTAAAATAACAATAATAATGATAATGTCACAACTAGGAGGCCTTGCCAGAAGCAGAATCATTGCAATGAATCAATCAAATCACACACAGTGACAAAATCTCCTGCTGTAAACACACATTTTTAAATGTGGGAATATTTGGGGATATGTTTTGGCGCGTGTGCCATAGCAGGATAACCGATGATCATAAATAGATTTGTTGATTAGTAATTTGTTTAAAACATTTTTATTATAAGAGAAAAGAAAATCCCAAAACAACAATTTGTAGGTTATCATTCTTAAACATGTGAGGGGGCATTGAAATAAGGATAAAAGCTAGATGGCGATGTTTCTCACTGAATGATCAGGAATAATTGCCCTCAGTACCATGATGTCATCTCTCACAGTCCTAATAGTTTATTATAACGTTTACATAATTATGTGCATAAAGTTGTTGACTTTGTGTGCATTTAAAAAGCAATGCAGGCACTTTTAATAAGAATCTAACTATATAATGAAGGAGAACATGTTGCTGATGCATGTAGGCCTGATATAAATAAAAGACATTAAAAGGTTAGAAGATGAGGCAGAAATGTACAAATATCTTCATACTCTTCCTTCTGCCTCAAACCCGTCACTAGGTCATTATAGTGAATAGAATCATGGCCTGCCCCTCTGTTAGTGCACTGTGATGACTTTCACACAGCAGTTTTCTTATCCATATGCAATGGATTAATTCATGGACATTTTCAGATAGAACAGCTTGTTAACTGTGTGTGTGCAGGAGCTGGTCAGGGTGTGGTGAACATGTGAATATCTCTGCATCCAAACACATCATTCCAGAGTTATATTTTTAGTCATGCTGCAGTCTGTCCACTGCTTTGGTCCAGACTGCATCATCTCAACAACTCCTGGTTGAATTCCCTTGAACCTTTGCATAGATCATCATGATACCCAGAGGATGAATCCTACTGACTCTGGTGAGCTCTTCTTTTTTCTCCTAGCATCACTCTCCTAGTTATTCTGTGAAATATCCCAACATCTTCTGCATGGATTGGGACTGTGCCCTGACCATAGGTGGATTCCCAGGTCCCCTAATTTAGGTCCTTGTGTTTTAGTCTCGCCCATGTAAGACGTGAGGAAAAGATGCAAGGAGAAGAATGTGAGGAAAGAGGACACGAGAAAACACATTTTCAGAAACATAAGACATCCTTTCCTTTGATCCTTTGTCTGAGACATCCAATCAAAAACTGAAAAAGGGGGTGTCAGTCCGTAAATCACTTCTACAAAGGGTGTTCCCTTGTTTCCTCGCTTATGGCTCCTCCAGAAGCCTTCTTGATCCTCAGAGCAGATGTAAGAGACTTAGAACATCCTTGAACCTTTCTTGGTGACAACAACTTGCGGCTCAAGTGATGAATGATTATATGAGACACGTGGGATGTAATGTCCTCTTAACGTGGTGTGCCATCATCTTCCAATTAAAATTTTGTCCAATACCTTGGTTTATGACCAAAAGTAATGGCATTCCCATCAGCCTCAGCTGGATGCCGTACTTACTGATGATTAGCATACTAATAACTGTGCTGCATTCTACAGAGAAGTGTAGCCTCTTTGATATAAATGAGATGCAAAAATAATAGAAACACATTATAATCTTGCAGTACAGCTGAAGAGCAGCACAAACTGCAGCCTCCACAATGAACACACAGTTGGATCAACACGTCTCTGAAACAGTTTGAACATAAACGGGTCATTTTCATCTTCATGAAGGAGGGTTTACTGCAGGAACTTTGGATAAGACAGACTCATTTTGAGAAACGTGTTCCTAATACACTGACCACTGAGTGAACATAAGATAAATTGAAGTTTGGAATGATAAACTGAATAAGAAAGGAAACTTATGACAACCTGACCCTTGTATGTGGGGGTGTGACTGTGTTGCTCTGCAACAGCTGTTTTATTCCTTGTACAGACCAAAACTGTGTCTGTGTGTGGACGCATCAGGAGCTTCCTCAAGACCGAAGAGGAAGTGGAAACTGCAGAACATAATAACCTCAAGAACTATTAAAATGATGCAAGTCACTGACAAAACGTTAAAGCAAAAATTCCTTTAGCAATGTTTGTAAAATATCTTAATGATAAGTAAATCACTGCAGGCATGATGTTTAACACCACCCAGTCTTCCTGTGATGGGTTTAATGTCAGCTGAGTTGTGTCTGCTGACCCGAGCCCGACCCGCTTTTATTAGGAACAAAAGTTCTTGTGAAATAATAATATGGTGTTTGAAAAGGCTTGTCTGGCCTGCACCTTCCCCAGCCCTGGTAAACCCACAGAGACCATCAGCAGAGGTTTTTAAAACCAAAAACAGTGAGTACAGAGAAACTAGCAGAGCTGCATGAAAACTGTGCCGGAGAATTTGAAAATATAAAGACATCTCTAGGTGATTTCTGCTAATATTAAAACTCAACATGTACACATTCTCATTTTAAAGCTTTACACCCAAATACTTACTATGATCAAGTCTTTAAAACCTGTCTTTATTTGTACAAATACCAGGCCTTAAAAGTTTGTTGTTGTCTTAAATTTGTCATTTCAACACAAATCATTTTCCTTAGTTACTTTCCATTACTCATTTTAAATTGTGTGACAGAAAGTCAAAATCTTGACTGTATACTAAACTATTTCATTTAGTAAAAACCTTCACACAGGTGAACCAACAGATGTCTGAAGCAGTGCGAACACAAGCATTCCTAGTAAACTGGCCACAGCTTTGGGGCTTCTAGTGGAATTTAAAGTTGTTTTTTGAGTCAAGCTGCTAAAATAAATCAAAGCAGACCAATAACGTGACAAACCTCATCAAACCGGCACAAAGGGAGCCGAGCCGAGCCGGGCCGTGCCAGGCCGAGTTCCTGGCTGTGAGCAGCAGGAGGAGTGGTCAGGCTGATAGTTCAGCTGTTGGGGGTTTGGAAAAACCTCAGTCAGGCTGCTAACACAGGCTGAGAGCACAGGTTAAATATAGAGCAGACTGTCACTCCTGGGCAGAAGCAAACAGACTGAAGCAGAGAGGCTGAACAGCTTGTGGTGCAAAGAAGACCCAGTTTTATTGAAGCCTAAAGAAAGCGTCTGTTCTCACCTCTGCTCTGACACAACTTCTCTCTCCCTGTGTCCTCAGCTGGAGCTCAGACCAAACTTGGAGAGGACGCTGAGGTAGTTTGCCTCCAGCTCTGGCTGAGAGGAAGAAAGCCTGAAGGCTGGACTTACAAGTTACAACTTCAAGTTACAGGAAAGAAGAAAAAGATATTTAAGAAATAAACTCTGATTTTGTGGGAGGACTGGAGTCGATTTGGGACACAGAGAACAGGTAAGAAACACTGCGTTTGATGGCATCGCTACCAGGTCTTTGTCAGTTTGACACTTGTTTAAAAAACAAAGTTAAAAGTTAAAAACAAGTTTGGACTTGAGCGGGTGGAAGAAAATGATCGTACATCTCATAATAGACAATAGAACTCAAATCTATGAATTAAAAAAGTAATTAAAATTAACAGCCATCACAAAAACAACAATAACTGATTCAGTTATTTGCCAAATTAAATCGCAGGAGTACCAATGAATGCTACATGACCCCTTTTTGAAGTATAGAAATGCGAGTTCCTGCTTTTTATAAATATTGATGTGCAGACAAAAATGCCCCACTCACTGTTATATTATTATAAATTCTAAGCAGGTATTATAGCTAACTGTGGAACTAATTTTAACTGTGTTACATATGGTGGGGGTAGTGACAGGTTTTAAGACTCTTATTGTGAAATGCAACAGGTAACTCTATACAAGTATGGTGGAGTAAACAAATGCTCTGGATGGAGTTGTATGCCATAAAATGGAAGTACCTCAGAATGGTACAAAATTACTTCTAGACAAAACTATTACAAATTATTATTTCTTGCCTCTCTTTATTTTACATGTGTTGCTTAGTGACTCACTTTAACATTTTTTTTGTATATTGTTCTTCATGAATAAACTCTTTAAAATGACGTGACAAAATACTTTGTGTGGTGACACCCAGCTGAGTAAAGCAGCCAGCAGCCTCACACCTACTATTCTATTAATCGTGTGTTTGTTGGTAATGCTGTGTATACAGCTAAAGTAACGTATGTTTTTAGGAGCCATTTTGGATCTTATCATCTTATTGAATGGCCGATATCATTTGTCATCATGGCCATAATGATGCTTCACTAGGCTAACAGGTGCATTCATCACTAGGTGTAATAATTAGTGGTCAAAACAACAGTCACTTCTGGTGATGTCACACAAAGTTCATGTAGGGTGGAGGTCGGGGGCTGGGGTGGGACAACAAATCACAGGACTTCCAAACAAGAAACAGCTGCTTGTTTCCCATTTCAAACTATTTGTTTTAATCCAAACCATGACTGTTCATTGAACCTAGTTCACTCCATATGTATTATTGTAACCAACTAGACTGTAGGTCTTATGCATGATAACAGCCTACCGAGCCAACTAGGAGGTGGAGTAGGGTCCTACTAACGCACATCTGTGGGGCCAATAACAACAGTAAGAACTAGTCACTTGGGATTAAGGCCCAGATAACTGGTTAAGATAAGTTTGGGCTCAGGTTAGGGTGGAGGCTAGATTCGGATTAAGAAAGGAAAGTTCTGGCTCAACAGCCAGTTCTTGTCTGCTACAGTCAGTTCAATGTTTAGATATGTCTTTATTCTTATCCTGTGTCAAATCGAGCCTATTTATATAAGCTCATAGTATGAAACTGCCCTAAGAGGGATTTACATTCTGTACAACATGTGAAATCCAATATTGTAAGACCCTTAATTTGGGTAAAATAATGGATAAGAACTGAAAAGGAAACAGAAGAAGAGGATGCAGTAGATGTCACATACAGTAGACAGACCAGCAGAACTGCAATGGAGAAGCAGAATGACTCTGTTAATATATACAGTATGTACTGGTGTTTAAGTCTATAAAACATAACGTTAAGTAAATATTTAACGTCTTCAGAGGCAAATTGTGAATGTGTTTGTGTGAAGACCATGACTGTGAGTTCCTCAGTATGAACCACGGTGAGTGTATGAGCTCACACAGACTCCTGAATGGACTGGCTGCAAGACACTCACAGTGAATCAGTGAGTTATGACTCCATTCATTTACAGCCCAGTAAATGCTTGTTTCAGGAAGCTGTACATTAGGAAGCATTAATTTAATAGATCTATTACCAGAGTACTTTCACTCTGCTCTCTGGGGGATGAGCTGCTCTTAGTGAGCGCTGGCTGCAGGATGTGGAGGCAGAGCTGAGATGATGCAGCAGCAACAATAACTGTTGGCTTCGTTGTAACGCCTGACACGCCTTTGAATTTGAAATCTGATTGATCTGTTTATCCCCTGGGTGGTGGTTTGACCTGCCAGCTGTCACTCAGCTGTAGATGAAAGTGCTGGATTACAGAAACAGCATGAAAATGTTTGACCTCAGTAACAATTTGATTTGATTGATTCTTTCAAGCATGTAAAGACAGTTGATATGGCAACACACATAATTTTACACATAATCCATTATCAATTTGCTTATACCTAGTACATGCTTGAATGGAATAGGAAGAAGTCAGACTTATCCAGTCCTACCCCATGACATCATCTTACCATCATTGGTTTGCAAGCAGTACATGATTCACTTCTACACCACACAAGTATTATACTAAAGAATTATTACAAAGTGTTAACATTCTTACACCACACCCACAATGTTCCATCTAATTAATCATTGAGCCTGTTCTTGCATATATCTTGAATGACACATACCTTTATATTTATGTTTAAACTCATCAATTCTATTACTATTTTTTATGTCCACACTTAAATTATTCCATAGTTTTACCCCACTTATGGAAATACAAAATACAGAATCTTTTTTTGGTTGTACGTATAGCATGAATTTTTAAATTTAACTGACCCCTTAAATTGTATTCCCCTTCCCTTTCATTAAATAGTTTTTGAATTCCACCAGGTAATAAATTGTTCCTGGCTTTATACATAAACACTGCAGTCTAATATCCCACTAAATCAAAAAATTTTAACAATTTAGACTGTATGAAAGCTAAACAAAGATGCAGATAAAATATAAAAATAAACACACCCTCTTCCTGGTTACCACTTTATTTTCCACCAGTTAACCTTTGTGTTAAATTTGGAAAAAGGGACCTGTTGGGTCTATATTAAATCTGAACAATAAACAGAGGCCGTTTGCTGTTATTGTACCCAGCATGCTTTGCCCTGCCCAGCTCTCCTGGGACCTTCCTCTCCATTAATAGTGTTTCTTTTTGACCCTGTTTTCATTGCAAGTTATTTTGAGTCTTGTTTCTGTGAGCAGCACAAATCAGAACCTGAGGCGGAGATTTTATTCTTCAACAAAAGTCTCTTTTATTTCATTTATGCAGAGATATTTTCATTTGAATGCGAAACATGTACATCCCAAAACATCTGTTTGTAGCCCTCAAGCTAAATTTTCTCAACATATTTTTGTAAAATTTATTGAGGGACAGCTGATTAGGCTTTGGTGATGATCCAGATCTGGGGTTCCCACCAGTTGTTTCAAATCCTTAGGGGATGTTGAACTTTTCAGTTTCACTTAAAATGTTATGTTGACAGGAAGAATGTGTTTGGGTCTACTGGCTCGTCTGCTTTCACAGTGCAGCGCTAGCAATCAGATCAGTCACCTACCAAGGTGTTGTGTCGTTTGGTGGCTGTTTGGTTTGTCAGCAGGTTATCTCAACAGACACTGGCCATGTGTTCATGAAATGTGGATTTAATATTTTATGAAAGCTTAGAGAATATATTTTGTCCTTAGTGACTCTTGTCAATTTCGCCAGGACTCCTCCTAAGTGTAACTACGTCTGTAGAAGAATTCACAGGGTCCTTTCAGATGAGTGACTCTGAAATGACTTTGTCACATATAAAGTGCTAGCAAGTCAAACAGACAGTGTTGTAGCATTTATCTGATCCCTGATCAGTGTTACCATCAAATGATCTGGACGGGTGTTTACCTTGCGTGGATAATGGTTAGCTTGATTCTGCTGCATGTGTGCACGAGTTGTTCTTCCTCTGGCAGCTTTGCCAGTTGAGGTGTAATGACTGGAATAGAGCTGAACTTGATGCATGTTGCTTGTGGAAACCAAAATGGCTGCAGTCATGTTATGAGTGTCTGAGGTGGATTTTATCTGGATTTGAGACATTTGAACTATCAAGAGTGAATGGTGGTAACCTGTTGATTACAGTACAGAAAGTAAAAGCAAAGACACTGGTATTATATTTTATTCATTTAGCATCTTTCCGCTCTCACCGGTTTCCTATCACTGTTTTCCCTGAAGTCTGTGTCCTCCTGCTTCAGGCCAAGACCGGCTGATAAGACGGGAACCATGAGCTCACTGCTAATTCAGATCAGTAATCTGCAGGCCGCTCGACAGTGTCTGCCCTCTAGCTAGGTTTCATATCAGCAACAGCTGTTCCCATGACAGCACAACAGGACCATGAGGATCACGCCGTTCTGTTCTGAAAGGGTAACGTCATGATGGATAATGTCACTGACATCAAAACTCCCTGATGTTGCAAGTTGTCTTAGCTTGAGAATTAAGAGTCCACCGTCCTGCTTCATTGAATAACACTGAACTTGGTCCTGTGAGATGCGGAACCTTTGACGGACTGCTGTTTCCTGCGGTAAACCGTACTCATTTCCTGTTTTCTGTATTTGCACTGCATTGTGCTTGCTTCCAGATTGTTTAAAAATCAAATTCACTATTTTCTAGTAGTGATGGGCAGATGAAGCTTCATGAGGCATTGAACCCTTTCATCCTATTGGTTCACTCCAGCGCAAAGCTTCTTGAAGCTTCATTTGCTCTAGTAGGACATCTACTGGATGCAACAATATCAGTTGGCATGAATTTGAAGTGTGTGGCATTTTGCAGAAAGCCTGTGAATAAAACTGT
>NW_018128100.1:333162-399424 GCF_001952655.1 Monopterus albus
TCTTGTTGCTTTTCTTCTTTTGTCTTTCCTCTATCCACTCACCCCAACCGGTTGAGGCAGAAGGCCGCCCACCAAGAGCTGGGGTCTGTCGGAGGTTTCTTCCGTTAAAGGGAGTTTTTCCTCCCCACTGTCGCCAAGTGCTTGCTCAAGGGGGATTTGTTGGGTTTTCCCTATGTAATAATATTGATAACAGTAAGGTCTAGACCTTACTTTGTAAAGTGTCCTGAGATGACTTTTGTTGTGATTTGGCGCTATACAAATAAAATTTGATTTGATTTGATTTGAACTGGATTTCTTTCAGGGTAAAGTACAACGAGTCTTGCTCTTCCAGAAAGGTTTGATCAAGCATCATCACACCCGTTAAAATCTCCAGAGAGAAGAAAAGTTCTCCTCGGAACTCACATACCTTGAGAACCTTTACCTTCACCGCCGCTGTACTCTGATCTGTCTCTGCCCTTAGGCCTCAGCTCAATCTCTCCATAGACTGCCATTATAAATGCATCACTGTGTTCCAGTGGAAGCTCCTGATGACAGTTTCTGTAATTTAGTATGATGTTAGCCCTGGCTTGGTTGAGCCAGACTAAACTCTGGCTGAGTTTCACTTGGCTCTCTGCAGTGAGAGCAGTTCCATGGTTCGACTCTCACATGTCTGCTGTCAAAGATTTGTAGTCATTGTGTTTTAATATTATTGTTGTAATATTTATGAGCAGAAAATGCATTTTAAAGGTTAGATTACGTGATGTGAGGCTTGACTTATCAAATATACATTACAAAGTCAAGTCTTTGGATTTTACAGTCATTTTAGGACAAATTTTGCTCTTTGTGTTGCTGCCCAGGCTCAGTGAGCGTATCCTGCCCAGAGGTCGTCAGGAAACTGTTGAATTTTGTTATACATTTTCAAATTTTGCTTGCGTGAGACATTTCATGCATCAGTTATCAATGTCTCCATCTCTATTGGTCACTAAAGGTCTGCAGAAATAAAAGTCTTCTCTGAGACCCCTTATGGGACAGTCCAAGCTTATTCGTCTCTCATGAGTCATTTCTTAAATCAGCGACAGTGGCTGACCACTAACCACTTGAGATTCCTTGCTGTTCAGGAGCTAAATGGCTTGTAAAAATGTAAAGTGATGAAACGTGATCGAACTGTAAAATGAGCAGCGGTCAGCCCTCTTTCACCCTCACAATATCCTGCCCCCGTCCCTCTTTTCACTCCCAGCCCCCCACTCTCCTCTCAGAGTTTATGAGGGAAGTGACTTCATGCTCATTCCATCTGAAAGGCATGTGAGACTTGGCCGCTGTTCGGCTGCTTGTCGGGACTGATGTCAGCTTTCTGGACTGGTCACTGCAGATTAGAGCTCATGCACAAACCACCAGGAGTTTAAAATCCTGCCATGTCTCAGCCCATGAGTTTCCCCTGATGATTGACGAGGAATGTCTTGACATTTTGGGTTAAAAAGCCGCTCTGGGTAGGATTTTTATGTTGGGCTGAAATCAGAGGAGCGCCCCATCCAGAGATAGTTTATTTTAATGTATCATAATTTAACATTTTGTCTTAGTTTTGGAAATGATCAATCAAAGCTTATCCAAGAAATTCATGACAGTTTCTTAAAGAGGAGCAAACATGCGTTGAATCTCTTAACAGCTTTACTGAAGTGGGTCCAAATGTGTGAATGCTGATAGACATCTTAATATGAACAGGCTACTTAAGAACTGCAGTGTAAGTGGCAGTGGATAAAAGCATTTGTCAGATGTTATGATTTTGATTACAAAGCCCAGCACTGATGACAGGATCTGAGACGTGAAAATAAAATGATAACAGACTTTCCCCCAAAACAATGACATCATAAAGACACTTGCTTCCACACTAAAGCTATTTTGGTCCTTTTAAAAAACATTTTCAACCAATTCTGCCTCCAAAAATATAAAGTTTACTATTAAAACATTCAGTGAAATATGTTTGGAAGGAAACGCCACTCATCACAGTGTTTCCTCCAGTCCACAAAGAGCCACAGAAAAGACCATAACTTTAGAGATAATACATGTTTAATATTTAACCATGTGCACAATACTTTCCTAACTTTAACCAAGTTGCCTAAACATAACCGTAAGAACGTTAATCATGCTTTAGTTGGCAAACGCGGACACTTTCTGAGCAGATGTTTTTGCAGTCAAACATTTTACAGATACGTTCATAATCAGTGCAGTAAATTTGAAGATGTTTCATATTGTTGCTTTAAAAACACAATTCAGATGACCATTTGTTTCATTCAGAATGCCCTGCTGTTAGAAATTAGTAGGATATAAGGAAACAGGATTGACTTTTGTGGGATCTTACCCCCCAGCAGGTTCATTCAAAGTGTTTAAACCAGACTATAGCAACAGTTTTGATGATGTGCACCGAACACGTGCAGGATGACAAGTGCCAATTAGGACCCTTCTATTTCTGATATTGCTATTACGTGCTAAAGATGGTAACATGAGCCTGCAGTGGTATTCACATCCTAAGTGTCACTATTTCAAGCATGGGTGCTTGATAGACTGATATCAGTCCAGCACTGTACAGTAGATTTCAGCCTGTGAGGTGAAGTGGTTTTCCACAGAACGACACGCTGGTGCAACAAGACTCTACATGACTCTACTGCGCTGCAGTTTACACTCTGACATCTATTTTGCTGCCATCATTCAATGTGCAGCTGCATGTGCACATAAGGCCTTCACCAGAGGCATCAAAGCTCAGGAAATGCACTTTGACCAGTGCCAACCTGGATCCTCATTATGTTGTCTGAGCTTGACAGGCCTCTGAACTGCATGTGTGACTTCACCCTGACCTGAGAAGGTGAGGTCACACCAGGCGAGAACGTACTGGATGCCCATGTGTCAGTTTTTGTTCTTGGTTTAAATTTTTTAAAGCGACTATATTTTATATTTTCATGACACTTTGAAAACAATGTAAGAAAATGAAAGGGGTCGCTCATACCCACTGTCTACTATCCGCTGAGCAGCAAAGATACGATTAGCAGTGGAGCATTTAGCAGCTAAAGAGTCAGATGTTTTCCCGGTGGTGACCAATATATTCCCTCTCTTTAAGCTCTGCTATTCAAAATAATAATAATGTTGCTCCAAAGCTGCTCAATGCGTAAATAATCAGCTGTTTGCTCCAGCATATCAATTCAGTATAAAGGTGATGATACTTCCACAAATGGCCAAAAAAAAAGCCTGTCACATGGACAAGAATATACTATAAATATAATGTGAAAGTTCCTCTTGTTTATTGTAAGAGGGGCCATTGTAAATGTAACCATAACAGATATAATCAGGGCCCTGAGAAACTGAAGTTGGTTTATTTACTGTCTCGCCATGTTGATTCAAGAAGATTTAGAAGACGTGCAGTGCCCAGAGTTACTGTGGAAGAACCAGGTTTCCTCCTCAGCCCTGAACATAACATGACTGTAATCACAGAGATGACTTCTGCACAGTGTCCTCCACGGCCTGCAGCAGATGCTGCCCTCAGGTTTTTCTCACCACTGGCTCAGGTTGATAACAGTAAATCTCCAAACACATACAGTTGAGCTCACAGAGCAGATAAATTAAATTGAAATAAAAAGCACCTCCCCTACAGTAACTGTTTGGATGGATAACCTGAATATGTTTGGCACATCAGATGAAACATACTGTATAATAACCTCTGAGTATTTTGTTGCTGGAGGAGCAGGAGAATTCAGCTGAAACAAACTTCTGAATCCCAGCAAACACATATAAGATCATTTAGGTCTGAAAAAGATGTTTTTACACACAATATGGAATGTGTTGAAAAATGTATTAACATGATATATTGTATATAGATATGTAGATTTTTTTACACCATATAGTTCCTCTTAAAGTCAAATAAATCTGATATATAAGGCTTTATTTTGCAGTTGAGCTAGTTAACCTGCTGTTACTGCTACTACTACTTTAGAAAACACTCAGCATCATAGCCATCCAATGGTAGACAGGATCAATTCCACGGAGTAATGAATCTGATACATGCATCTCTACCAGAGTCTACCATTAGAAACATCATTTGAACATGACTTTTTCTTGCTGAAAAAGGAAAACATTTTAAAAACAGAAAGCCTGATTTAGGTTTCCATTTCCTTACAGGACTCTCAATGTGGGTATGAAAAGAGACTTTGTCATCAACCAGAGCCAGGAGGAGAATAAAGGTCTTTGAACCAGTGAAGCATTAAGTGAAAAGCCTCTAAGGAATAATGAGATCTAGGATTGAATCAATAGCTCTTAGAAACCTAATGAATCATGATCAGACTCTGAAAAGTTTAAGTATGAATTAATGACAGCAGTGGATTTGTCTTGGCTCTCCTGGAAATGCCCCCTGTATGTGAAGCCCTCCCACAGTGTAGATGACTGACTGGATTACTTCCCCCCTCATGGTGATTTACAATCACAAAGCAGACCTTTTTAAACTTCTTCACAACACTGATCATTTCCTTATATAGTCATATCTGAATATAAACCATATTGCACATGAAAAAATGCAAACACAAAAGCTGGATTGAGTTTGAACAGCTGCCATCACTAGCATAGCAGAATACAGGGAGCCACGGTCATATTACTGTGAAGTCATTTATATTGGAAGCTATATGAATCATTACAATTAAAGGCTCCGCTTGAAATTATTAACAATAGAAATAAAAGGAAGTCACATTTTTAAAATATACATGCAAAGCCAGGCAGTGTGTCTGCTGCCTTTAAGAATGTCACAAAGGGCCACTTACAGTATAAATGTTTATGATAAAAAGCCAGTTTTAAGAAATACAGAGAAACCCAGTGGATGTTTAGTTAAAGGGTTCCAGTACAGGGATTAGCCATATGTGACCTCTGTTTAGCTAACAACCGTTGAGGTGTTTTAAACCAGCCCAATAAATAGTCAGTGGCTGTTTATTTATAGCAAGTGTTGTTGTTGTTGTTGTTGTTCTTGTGGAGTGTGAGAGCTGTGATGTAAAATGGAGGTACAGGCATCCATGGGATTGCTGATGGCTGACTAAGTGATAGCCCTGGAGTTTCTCCTTGTTGGACTGTGGACACAAGTGAGGAGATCCTAAAAATACCAGTTTTAAATTTCAGTGAACAAACAGCTGCGACTGCCGCACAGGGGACCAGCACACAGACGGGGCAGACATCAGAACAAACCCCTTTCAAACTGAATTTATTCCTCTAGTGGGATCATTTCAAGATTATCTATAGTCAGTTTTTTGTCCTTCACCCTGTGGAGACTTTTTTGTTTTCCTTTGGGTTTGTCCTGCTCAACGTCCACGTCTGTTACAGTCCTGTAATTCTTCAGTGGTAAAACATGGCCTCTGTAAAAGTCACAAGCAAAGTAAATATTGCACTTCCAGCTCCCCCTGTGGTGTTAATCCTGTCAGAATGCAGCTAAAAACAGCATTTTATAGCACAATCTCATGCTATGTTAGCAAAGCCCTAAGTAAGCGATGGCTGGGCCATGCTAACATTAGCAGGGTAACACATGTTTACAGTTTTTTATAATATTGTATTCGTGTCATATTGTTTGAGTTGATTGAGAAAAACAGTTCACATCAGCCTTTGATAAACAGTGATGAATCCATCTTCCTCTTGGTGAAAATAAGAAGCTGGCAGGTTGCTGGCAGAATGATAGTGAATGCACCACTGCTGGCAGTTACATCCAAATAAAATCCAACAATGACACTGTTCAGCTCATTATATAGAAACTATACACTGACTGTATCTGACCACTCTTGGTAAAAAACTTCTACAGTAACACAACAAGAACAAGTTGTGTGACTATATACTAGGTAGCGTTCAAACTGAGCACAATAAGCACGAGCAATGCATAAACACTCCCAAGTTGGAAGAAAGCAAAAAGGTAACTCTAGTGTTAGCATTAATGTTAGCATAATAAGCATTATCATGAGGCCACATTATATTGTACAGACTATAATTATGACCTACTCACATTAACCTCAGTTGTTTTAACAGATTTTAGAACAAATTTTCATGCACGCAGACTTTTCATCAGGGCACGGTGTACTTTAGAGACACTTGTAGGGTCAGTCCTGTGACCACTAGGACACCCTGCTGCCATCATACTTCTAACACCACTTATCCACTGTAGGTCTCGTGTGTCGGCCACAGCTGTCTGAGGTTTTATTCAGACTGATTTTAAACCAGAGGGACCAGTTTAGCCTCATCACAGCTTGGTGGATTCTATCTCCATTTGTTCCAGGAGTTTGACACATACAGTAGAAGTCAACAATCATAACATGAGGGTCTCTTTCACTGCCTGCATTACAGTGTAAACAACTTTTTTAAGAATACACATTTACAGACAGTTCTCGTAAAATACACTAGAACTATTTCCAGACAATACTATTGGTAGTAGAGATAAATAAATAAATAATTGTTAAAGTTTATCATTATTCATTGCTGACATTGTGAGTTTATAGTTATGATCAGACATTTTTATATGACTTCATACAATGTTTTGGTGATGGTTAAACCCTCCAAGTAGAACCTCATCAATGGTCGACTGTTCCTCGCTGCTAAGGTCACTCTGTGGAATGACTTTTGTGAAGGCACAGGGTTCAGTTTACTCGTCTGGGACTCCATATGACACCAAGCCGCCATGTGGACCTGCAAACCCCTTGATGTAACACTTGGCAACAGAAGCTACACAGCCTGTAAACAAACTGCCTCTATTTACAGACCTTATACTAACTGTTTACTCGCTGTTCAGGATCACTTAAATGTTCCTACTAATTCCAAAATGTCAACGTTCATGCTGTTTAAAGCTTTTTGTCGTCAGGTCGTCCGCCCTGCCCAAGCTCTTGATCACAAATCTCTGAAATGCCTTGAGGGAATTTGTTCAGATTTGGTATAAACGTCCAGTTGGGCTCAAGGATGAGCAGATTAGATTTTGGTGGTTAAAGGTCAGAGGTCACTGTATGCTCACATGTGGTTGGCGGAGACACACAGCCGTGAAGCATTGTAGCTGATCAGTGGTTTTTGCTGACAAAAATAGAAACTTCATATAGGTTGTTTTTTAAGCATAGCATTGATTTTTCCAAAATCTTGCCTGCCAACAGAACACAGCCATGGGTTGTAATAAGCTGCTTGTACAGGCGGCCTGCTGGGTTTTTTTAACGGGAGGACAGTGTTTTATATGAATGTACCGTTTTGACACATCACACACAGAAGTAATGAACTGTAGTCCAGTTAAAGATTCTTAAATACTGGTGCTTTGTATGTTTCAGCCCATTAAGTACAACAACACATTTTACATACCTGCCTCACAGTTTTACACTTTTACCTTCCAGGCGACTCTTGGTGCCAGTTAATATCCATACACAATGACATATCAGCTTGCAGAAGCTGAAATCTGACAGCTGAGATATATGATCCATCACTGTGTATATTTCATCACCTTCATTTTCTTTTCAGAGCCAAAGCTACAGTATCATCATATGGTAATGTGCTTTGTGGGGAATTCAAGAACAGTGAAAATCTGAGACTCCCTTGCCTGTAAGCATTGTGTTACTGTAATATGTTGCTGGAACATTAAGCCAGGGAGAGAAATGATAATAATATGGGGGGTTGTGGGAAGGATGATGCAGAGCTTGTTTTTGTTCTGCCTTGAAAATGTTGCCTAGAAATCCTGAAGCGTCTGTAAACACCAACAGGCAAAGTTTCCACAGTAAGACCCTTATTTGAACTGTCATACTACACAACAAAAACATAACTGTGACAACATGATGAAATGTTCATTGTGATGGATTACCTACACCAAGTTACATTTAGGTCTGTGCAAGGTGGTTTGAATAGTGAACTGGAACCAAACTATTAGCTCTGGAGGGGAGACAGTGATCTAAACACTTACACTATGGATAGGAAACATCTGGTTTTCCTGGATCACTGTTTCATCCATTACGCCCCTTCTCACAGGAGGTGAAAGATGAGATCCAGGAGCCGCACTATGGAGGGTCCAGATGATGGACACATCCAGCCCCCTAAAGGCTTCATCAAGCAGGATGAGGTGAACGCACCAGAGCCGATGAAGAGGAAGATGAAAGTCCAGCAGGAGGAGAAGGACGGGAGGACAGGCGTATCGGGGACAACGAGGAAACCTCAGAAACCAGCAGAGAGAAGGAAGATGCCAGATCTGTCCAGGAAGGACCTGGTTCATCTGCTGGGAATCATGGAAGGAGAGATTCAGGTGTGCATTAGACTCCTGGTGACAGGATGTTGACTAGTCTGAGTCCTATCAACCTTACATTACTTTAATGACGGATCAGGGATTTTGGACCAGGCCAGGTTATGGTTCTGGTGTTAAACACATCAACCTAAGAAATAACACAGTATTTTTAAAGTTTGATTCATTAGCAAACATGTTCAGAGCCCTATACATAACAACATGAGACGCATCCTTCATGGTCTGGCTAGTTTATGGCTGCTAATTTAAGATAATCTTAGCAAACTGTCCATACATACAGTATTTCTGTATAAACTGACATTACTCAGTCAGTTCTGCCCTTTACCATTATCCTGTAATGCTCCTTGTGTCCATAGTGACTGTTACATAGGCTCACTTTAAAGCTGCATTAATAACATTTTAGAATAACAGTGAGCTGACAGAACTGCATTGCTTTTTACACAAGCAGCACACAGAGATCAAAATGATCACTCCCATATTCACTCTATTTATCTGTGGTTTGGTCTCAATCAACTCCTGGGAGAAATATCTGGTTGTTTACTCGGCTTTCTTCTCCAGCTAGTCTCTGACTGTGTCTTTCTGCTGTTTGCTGCTGAGCGGGTTGGGGACAGAAACTTTATCAGAGCTTGTCTGATGAAAACAGCTGCTTCCTGCTGCTTGCTGCTGGAAACCAAAGTGCTAAAACTGTCAGCTAAAGGAGGCTAAAAGGCTCAGTTGTGCTGCTGGTTTGTCACTATAAGAGACATGTAGTTACATGTGATGTGATCCATCATAGAAAATAATAGTTGTTTGTGTGGAGTCTAATCTATGAGCACAACTCTTAATCAGCACCTGTGCATGATAGTAACCACTTCTACTTTAACTAAACTGCCTAAAGCTGCTCCAGAGTTGGTCATAACTGAGTTTAAAACATGGACTGGGACTCTCTGTTCTCCAATGGGAACAAGGCATTTCACTGAAAATAGCATACATACTGGGAAGTGATTTTCAAAAGGCAGAAATTTTAGAAGTTGTTTAGTAATAGCTAAAGTCACTGCCTTGATCAATAAACAGTGTTTCGCATTTTAATTGAGCAGCTTGTGTAGGTGTGTTCTCATCAGAGGCAAAGCTGGGGAATCAAGGAGATTTGTTGATTGAGGTTACTCATCCAGCAGCCTTGTTACCATGACAGCTGAAGATGAAGGAAGCTGAAAATGGTCTTTTTCAGAAACACCCAGTTCATCTGCTTATTAGAAGCTGCCTTAGGGAAAACCATAAACACCACGGCATTTGTCATCAGTGCTGAGACTTACTGATGTTTCACAGCGTGTGATGGGTTAGTTTTTGACAATAACCCTTGCTGCTGCTGGGTTCCACTCTGATAATGATTTTCTAATGGAGGCACATTTATGAACTCGTCTCCAGAGAGGCAGGATGCTGCTGCTTCGCCCTCCGTTTCCATCCTACTCTTCTGCTGAGACGTGCTGAATATTTTCCATTAGCAATGGGACAGAAAAATACCCAGCACAGAGCGACATTTCACACAGGAAGAGCTGTTTTTGTCCTGCGTTGTTTCACACGAGGGCTTTCAAATTCACTGACATGTAAAAAGAAACAGACTCTAGTTGAGAGTATCATAACAGGGTCATAATGACTGTAATCCCCAAGCTGTCAAAAGGGCAACAAGGAAAATACATGTATTTGTCAATACCATTTAAGGGAAAGGAGGATTCGCTGCAGCATGATTTTAAAGGATAAGTGGGATGATATTTTATATTTTTTATTGTCAAACAAATCAGATTTTCCCAAATATTGAGGATTTGCGGGGCTTTTTATATGGTGGTGGTATTTGTGAGATAAAGCCCTAAAAGGTTTCTTTAGTCTAAACAGTTGAAGCAGACCATCGAACCTTCACCTGTTTCAAACAAATCACGGTTTTGTCCTGTTTGACATCTCTGTGCATGAATTTGTGTCATGGCCATGTGGTGTGAAATGAGATATTATGCAGGTTAGAATGGGGGAAACAGCGCTCTCTGCTGGTGAAGCCTGGAACAAACAGAAGACATACATATGGTATCTGTGGATGTGAAGAGTTGTGAGAGGAACAGAGAGGGCAGAGTAAATCTTTTGTGTCTCCAAAGGGGCAGTTTGTCCTGCAGAGAGCACTCTGTGAAACAGGATACACAGAAAACCCAACACATTATCATTAATGAATTATTTCTCACCAGCACTGAGGACAGGACATAAGTCTTAAAACCAGGGAGCACCAGACCCAGCAGACACATGTCACATTTGATGGAATAAAGACCTCGCATATCTATTTGTGTCACCTCTCAGAAGATGAAGCCCCCTTTTTGTAGAAGCAAGTTAAACTCCTAATGTCTCCTCAGGCCAGAGAGGACATCATCGGCCTGCTGAAGTCAGAGAGGACCAGACCGGACACTCTGGAGGCTCATTATGGTTCAGCTGTCCCCATCAAACCCCTGCAGGCCCTGCAGAGAGACGGGCTGCTCACCCAGAGCGGCAGCAGTGCTGATGACGTCTATGAGAAGCCCATAGCCAAAGTGAGTAATGAATGTACAGAAGGGGGTCGGGTTAGGGACTGGACTGACTTAAAGACTGGCACAGCAACAAGTTATAGAGAAACATTTTTAAATGGATGTGGCTTGCAGATGTTGGAATTTGAGAGAACAAACTATGGGTTCTATACTTCCCACAAAAACTTTGAAGCTGCATTAACCCAGATTCTCCACAGTGTGTGATGAACCCAGTGACAGTGGGACAGGATGTGGTGTCTCTCAGCTACACCCCAGTGGCTGAACCAGCGGCTGCCAGAGTGAAGAGGTGGCATCTTTAGCACAGAGAGAGTGGGACAAAGAAAGAGCAACAACCAGGGTTAACATGGGTTTGGCTGTTTGGCATGGAGAGGGTTAAAAGCAGCCAGAGGACTCAGTCTGGATTCGATTTGAGTTTTAGTGCCACAATTCGGTTCAGAATAGGTTCTCGATTCAAAATGATTTAATTCAGTAAAAGTAATAAAAAGATGGGCCCTATACTTAGGCTCTTACTCCAGTACACTGTGTATCACTGCTTCCTCCCGCTGAGCAGCAAATGAAACCTAACATTAAAACAGACAGCTAAGCCGACTGGTTCTGCTGAGACATGTTATCAAAACAGACAGAAAAGAAGCAGAAGAGATCTTTTTAAAGTTGATTATGTGAGTTAAAAAGTGTGATTTGAACTCTAACTTAGAGTATGTGTTACATAAAAGTGTTACTTCATAAATCAAAGTGTGATTTACTGACCAACGTTGCTTCATACTCTGATTTAATGTCATTTTAGAGGCAATTATTGGACTTTTTATTGGACTGCATACTTTTTATTGCACTACATTTATTTGATCAATTTAGTTACTTTTCAGAATCAGAATCCCAATGGGGATCAGTAACGTCTCATGACTATACTGTTTTCTGTTTTATTCATCTGATTCTGAAAAGTAAGAACAGTAAAAGATACAAAAGGTATAATATTTGTCTCTGAACTGAAGTCTAAACATTGATGGTACATTTATGGCAGAGTTCATGCAAGAGAAGAAATTAGAGCCTATAATCATGTTTTTCTATGTGTTCAATGGCAGCAGATTTTACTGTAAACTATAATTTACTGTGTTCAGTGAAGTTTGCAGTAAAAAGGCTGAACAAATGTGTAGTGTGCATGAAACTACTCAAGTAAAAGTCATAATTGTGTGGACAGACTCATTGTTCACCCACAGTCACAGTATCACTATAGGCATAGCTAATACACGGTTGGCAGAAGAGGTGTCCAAGTGTAAGTTGTTGATAATAATGAGTGTTGACGTGTTTCCGTCAGCTGGACCGTCTGGAGGACAAACAGAAGGAGACGTACAGACGGATGTTAGAGCAGCTGCTGCTGGCTGAGAAATGTCACCGCCGCACTGTCATGGACCTGGACAGTGAGAAGCGGAAACATGTTGACTTCATGAACAAGAGTGACGACTTCACCAACCTGCTGGAGCAGGAGAGGGAGAGGTGAGGCCACAGTTTGTGTGTTTCCATGAGTCTTGTCCTGACTACAAACTAATACAAACAGATGGGGGTCACAGATTAAAATAAAAACCACCACCCAGCGTCCAGCAGGGCCTCATCAGGGCCGTGTCTCCAAAGTAAGGTCAGGTCTCCTCTGTCAGAGGAGGAAACCTCCTCCTTCCAAACCAGATCCCCCCACTGTGTCCGACCCACTGCGTCCGACCCACTGTGTCCGACCCACTGTGTCCGACCCACTGTCGTCCTCATGAAGCCATTCAGTGACCTAGAGCTGAAGCCATGAGTCAGTTAACTGGTAGAAAATGAACCTCAGCTATTTAGAAGCAACAGTCACCGACATGTTCTGGTTCCACCTTCTTTAATGTGAGGAGCTGATGCTTTTCTTTGTCAGACATGAGAATCAGCTGAGTCTCTGTGGGTCTGTTGGTTGGACACAACAAGACATGTGAAGACGCCACCTTTGGCTCTGGAGAGTCACAGTGGGACTTTTTCCCCAGTGTCTGACATTCTGGGGATAAACAGATCAATCAGATCATCAGGACGATGATCAGCTGATTGATCAGTGACCCTGCTGGTTGTGTCTCCACTCAGTCAGGAGGCTCCTCTCATCTGTCACCTATGTGTACTTTTTATTACTCAAAGTAACATATTTGATTTGGTGATTTATGAGTCAGTGTTGGTGTAAAAACACCTCTGCAATAAATTTATTAAGATGATAAAGTTCAGTTTTAAATTGAAGGAGTTATAGAGAGGTTATATCGTGTGGTGTCTGGTTCTCACTGATGAGCTGCACCACTGAGATATTTTAATTTGAACCTCTCCAAATCCTGCTCTCAGTTCTGTCTGACACCACATTCCTGTCGGCTGCAGTCAGCGTGCAGGTTCACTGCAGGTGATCTCATGAATGGGCTGACCCTGAACACGCAGAGGGTGACATCATTCCCAACAGAGATCCTGCTGCATGGCTAGAGCCTCTGTTTGCATAACAACAGTCATGGGCAAATACAACACATGAAAGCTTTTGGGTGTTTTTGTTCTTGGAAACCTACTGCAAAAAGTACCATCAGTACTCTGGTAATACTAAAGTGACATTTTATATGAAGAACAATCAAGTGAAATGTGTAGAAATTCTTCTTTGTGCTAAAATAAAAGATTTAGCTCAAAACAATTGGGCAGAAAATCTGTTGTCGCAGGTTTAAAACCATGTTTTTGGTGCCATAAAATACAAAGACTGTACATTTCTTTCTGATAATCAGTCTTAGCAGCATTACATCTCTTTCACCTGGAATCACCACTTGCCTCTGCTGACTGGTCAGATTCATGGGAATGGGAGAGATGTGAGGTCACTGTGACTTTGACCTTTGACTGTTAAAATCTAACCACTTCATCTGTGAGTCCAGGTGGTCATTTGTGGTATATCTGAAGAAATGTCAGAGATAGCATGTAAACAAGAGCGGATGGACGGACAGCCTGTAGACACACAGTACTGCCTCTGGCTGCTGCTGTCGCTGGCGCCAAGACATCAGAAATGTTTGCTGCTGTAAGGTAGAGCTATTTAAACAACATCAACATCTCAGATTTGTGAGGGTTTTTCCTAATGGACAGTAACTTCCACCATGAGGCCCCCGGTCCCGTCTGGTATGGGTTTATGTGGTGTGAGAAGTTAAGATTTAAACTAGTAAATCATGTCTTTCTCCAGAAAAATGTAGGTTTGTTTCTCTGTAATTTCACAGTGGTGGACAGTTCTGGCTCATGTTAAAATGTGCCTCCTCTGGGTCAGCGTGTTCTTGTTGATTCATCTGTTCTGGATGTTATTAAGGATGGTAATTACTGTGACTATAATTAGCTTCAGATCAGCAACTCCTGGCCTGATATGTTTGCTGTGGGCTCGGTGTAATGAGTGTTTGGGGCGTTCTTCTCCCTGTCTGACTGGCGTCTGTCAGCACTGAGCCTAAGAATAGACTGGAACAGAGAGCAGCTTCTGCAGAGCCACTGAGGATGGGGTGCCTGAACCCTGGGAGGAAAGAGGAGCAATCTGAGAAATATGTCCTTAAAAGCTGTACTTTGTGCAAATTTTATGTTCAAATCTGGCAAATGGAAATAAATCAACACACTAAATCCAGTTTGCGCGGTTTGGTGGTGAACTCTTGATTAGAAATGTTAATAATGAAAAAATGTGCCATATATAAGAGAGGAAAACGGGGCTATATATAGGCACAAGTATCGAGAAGATGAAGGTAAGAGAAGTGTGTCCCCCTCCTAACTGAGACCCCACAGTATCACTATAGTACAATAATTTGTCAGAGGGTGTCTGGTGGAAAAGTCCAGACAAGAGTGCACCACCCAACCGCGCAAATTGGATTTAGTGTGTTGATTTATTTCCATTTGCCTGATGGAAGTTACTGCAACAGCTAGCATGCTAAGCTAAGATAAGCTATAAATGTGGTAATTAGGTGGAGCAGTGCTGTGAGTGAAATATTAACAGCAACATGCTAGTGTGCTCACAAAGACAATGCTAACCTGCTGATGTTTAGCATGTCTGGTAGTTAGTACTAAACACAAAGTACAGTTGAGGCTGATGGAAAAATGCATTGGTTTTGCATGTGCAGCTCAATGATGCTGTTAGATGAAACATCAAGGAACTGCAAAGTCTGTAGGGCTGTTGTCCTCTGGGCAAAGTTGATGTGTGTTCAAAATATCATGGCAATCTATTTAATATTTCTGAGATATTTCAGCCTTGACCGGTGCCGGTTTGTTTTCCACAGTAACCATTCACTGAGCTGCAGTGGAGGGGGGGGGTTGTGAGGAGGAAGTGGACAAGGAGTTAATGGAGATATTTTTATTTTGCTGCTCTTGCAGACATTTTGGGAAAGAGCCTCAGTAAAAAGACTTTTATGTTGTACGGTAAAGAAGAGTTTCATTGTGTTCTCCTCAATGTCCCCATCACAATGTGATCGGCTTGATTCCTTCATTTTCCAAACTACAAGCCTTGTCACAATATCTGAGAGGCTTTTATCTGGTGAGGGTTTAAGTGTGTGCAGCAGAAGATGCAATTTCTTCTGACATCTCCAAAATTACAGACACCCAACAAAAGTACAAGTATCTAAGCCATAAAATGCAGCAATTACTGCACAAAGTGCTCGATTGTCCTGGGGATATTTATGCATTTGGAATAATGAAGAGCAGTGATGGAACATCTTTGAATCTTGAATCTCATTTTTGGCTCATTTATGAGCCTCTGTAATGCAAACCACCCCCCTCCCCCCCCCCTTCTGTCTGAAAACGTGATCTCACACACATAGTTTAGCCAACTCCGTGTACATGATACAGGGGGATTATTGTGGGAAAGGCTGTGCAAGTGTGGCATTGTCCCCCCCAGAACAAAAACTCTGGGTTGCATTGTCACCTTGTTTCTATGGAAACGCTGCTGGGCTCGAGGACAGGAGACAGCTAGGATTGGAGCAACATTTTAGGAACACCGTCAAGAACAAAAATGTTTGAACTTAGAAGTGGTTTTGTGTGCTTTGTCATACCTGGTGTGAAACACCTCCTCCTCTGTGTCCACATACGGGCAGCGCCTCTGTGCACCATATATGGAGGGGTGGATGACATCACCAGCCAGCAGAGCGGTGGCGTTTAGCACAACATCCACCTCGTTCATTGTCCACTGATGACATGTTTGGATTATGGTGGCTAATCTCCGCAGTCGGGCCCCCTCCTTCCTTCCCACTCTGACCCTGTGAGACTCAGAGGCAGCAGCAGTTTGGCTCCTGTACAGCCTCAAAAAACACACTCAGACATGGATCAACCTGCCCTGCATCTCAGCTTGTTGGTAAGTTGAGCTGAGTTTTGGGAAAAGACGTTTCTGACGCAGGAGAAATAGACTGAAGATTTTTGTGTAGGAGTTGGGGAGTTGGTTCTTAATATGGACTTTCAGATCTCTCGTTGTGCAGTGTTGAGACCTATTTGTGTATTCGAGTGTGTGATGTCACTGTGCATGCTCCATTTGATGGGAAACAGATTCTGTCTCAGACTCACGCAGAGAAGAGTTAAACATCTACCAACAGGACACTAACTCAGGCAGGTTCTCGGAGGTTTGTTAGTAGCTCTGCAGCGCCTCTTGTTATCATTTTGTCCCAGCTGTTTGGTGTGTTGATGTGTGTAAGGATTCTCAGTCATCCAGGTGCCGTAATAAGATATTCAGAAGTTGCACAGTAGGTCAGGGCAACTCAGTTTGTTATTTTTCTTGTTTGTTTTCTGAAGGTGTGCTCAGACAGGACATGAGGCAGATTTGAGAGGCAGCACTGTTGCACATTACACAGAGAAAGCAAGTGATTACATAGAAATTCACCCAAAGTGATGTAAACTGAATTGAGAGTTCAGGATTGGGGTCAGCTGCACTGAAACCATCCTTTGTTAAAAATTTGTTAAAAATCCTCTGTTTAATATTTACACAACTATTCACATCTCATATTTGTCCATTTCTTAGACTCAAAAGGCTGTTGGAGCAGGAAAAGGCCTACCAGGCTCGTAAGGACAAGGACCACAGCAGGAGACTGGAGAAGGTCAGAGCAGAACTGGTGAAGCTCAAGTCTTTTGCCCTAATGTTGGTGGACGAGCGGCAGCTGCACATTGAGCAGATTGACCAGCTGAGCCCGAAGGTTCAGGACCTCACTCAGAAGCTGCAGGAAAAAGAGCATCGATTGGTGGCTGTCACCGACGCTGCCAAGGAGGACGGCCAGAAGGTCCTCAAGTTGGAGGCCGAGCTGGAGCACAGAGCAGTCAAGTTTGCACAGGAGCATGAGGAGATGGCCAACAAGCTGGCTAAACAAGAGTCTGAAAGCCGGCAGCTCAGGCTGAAGCTGGCAGGACTGGCAAACAAGATTGAGGAGCTGGAGGAGAGCAATAAAGTGCTGCAGAAATCAGAGGAGGACCTGCAGGAGCTCAGGGAGAAGATCAGCAAAGGAGAGTGCGGGAACTCGTCTCTCATGGCCGAGCTTGAGAAACTGCGGAAGAAAGTGCTGGAGATGGAGGGAAAGGATGAGGAAATAACCAAAACAGAAACTCAGTGTCGGGAGCTGAGGAAGAAGCTGCTGGATGAGGAGAACCATGGCAAGGAGCTCAGGTTGCAGGTGGAAAAACTGCAGAAGAGGATGGCTGAACTGGAAAAGCTGGAGGGGGTTTTCAGCAAGAGCAAAACAGAGTGCTCTCAGCTTCATACCAACCTGGAAAAGGAGAGACATGTCGTGAAAGATCTGGCTTGTGAGCTGGAGACACTGAAAACCCGGCTGAAGGAACTAGAGTCATCAGAGTCAAAATCTGAAAGGGCAGAAATGATTCTCAAAGACGACCTCATGAAGTTGAAGTCCTTTACAGTCATGCTGGTAGATGAAAGAAAAAACACGGCAGAGAGACTTAAACAGGAAGAGCAAAAGAGTGATGATTTAAGTAAGATGTTCAAAGCAGAGCAAGGGAAGGTTACAGAGGTTACAGAGAAGCTGATTGAGGAGAGCAAAAAACTTCTCAAATTCAAGTCAGAGATGGAGTTTAAAGTGGCAACTCTCACTAAAGAGAAAGAGGAGCTAAGAACTAAACTTGCAAGTGAAGAGGAAAAGTGTAGGAAACTCAATAACAAGGTAAGTGGGATGAAAATCAGAATGGACGGACTAGAGGAGACAGAGAGAGAGATGCAGAGAAAGTGGGCCAACGAGGACAGTAACAGAAATCCAGATGAAGACAATAAAATAAAAGAGCTTACGCTAGAAATTGAAAGACTTAAGAGCAGGCTCAAACAACTGGAGGTGGTGGAGGGAGATTTAATGAAAACAGAGGATGAGTATGACCTGCTGGAGAAGAAATTTAGGACAGAGCAGGACAAAGCAAATGCCCTTTCTAAGCTCCTGGAAGAGATGAAAAGTCAGATCGCCAGAAACAAAGCAATAGAGAGAGGTGAGGTCACAAACCCCGAGACCGAGTTACGAATCCGCTGCAGGATGGAGGAGGCTAAAACCAGAGAGCTGCAGGCTGATGTCCAAGCCCTGAAGGAGAAAATCCATGAACTGATGAACAAGGAGGACCAGCTCTCCCAGCTGCAGGTGGATTATTCTGTCCTCCAGCAGAGATTCATGGAGGAGGAAGAGAAGAAGAACAGCATGAGTCAAGAAGTGGACAATCTTACTAAGGAACTGGAAGCCACCAAGTGCTACAGTCGGGCTTTGAGGCCTAGTATGAATGGTAGAAGGATGGTCGACGTCCCGGTTACCTCCACAGCAGTGCAAACAGATGTGATAGTCAGCGAACCTGGTGAGGACGAGACGGCAGCAGGCTTCATCCGACAATCAGTTCTTGAAGAACACCACTTAATGAGCAATCTAAGACAACAGGGTCTTAAGAAGGCAGCGGTTCTTGAACGATACCCTCCAGCATCCACAGACCTTGGGGTGAGAAAATCCTGGATACCCTGGATGAAAAAGAAAGAGGCCATCACACTCATGCAAACCCCTCCTGACAAGACCTATGGGGCTTCCTTGCACCATCCACCTGAAATGACCATGTCCCAGAAGCCATGTCAGCCACTACACATCCGAGTGACCCCGGATCATGAGAACAGCACCGCCACCTTGGAGATCACCAGCCCTCAAGCTGAGGATTTCTTCTCCAGCACCACCATCATCCCCACTCTTGGTTTCCAGAAACCACGAATCACAATAGTCCCTAAGCCCACAACTGTGATGTCAAAGAGCAAAGCCTGTGACATGAGGGGAGGACTTGATCGAGCCAAGTCTCCAGTCACAATAACCACTATCTCCAGGGCCAAGAGTGTGGAGAAGGCCAATGGCAACGGCTCTGGTAGCCGTCAGTCTCCCGTGTCCATCATCACAGTCAGCACGACTCCTGTGGCTGAAGCATGTGCTTCATCTGAGCCTCATGAAATGACTGCGAGTCGCACTGTGATCAAGGTGACCCCAGAGATGCAGCCTGGGTCCGCACCTGTCCGGAAATACAACAGTAATAGCAACATCATCACAACAGAGGACAACAAGATCCATATCCACCTGGGTCCACAGTATAAAAGGCCTGCTGAGAGATGCAGCAGCCCAGTGGTGACGCTCCGAGCTCATGCTTTGAGCTCAGAAAGCAGAGAAGCATTGACAGGAACAGTACTCCGCTCCCCACGCCAGCCCTCAGTGGGGAAGACCACTCCAAGCAAAATGACAAGCAGCATAACAATCACGCCCATCACCTCTGCAGCCTCCAAGCCCACACAGTCTCTGGTGAGAGCTTTGAGATCACTGCATCCTGTGCCCTCTATCTGTTGTTCTGTTTGAATGTTCTGACTCCACAAGCATAGACTCAACTCATAGAGATGACATTTCCCTTTTGTCTAAAAGCAAAAATATCTGAGTGCTGTCTAATGTTTTACATTGCAGTTACTTCTGAAATGTTTCAAAATGAAATCAGGTGGTGCGCGCTCCCTAGATAGCACTCTCTCCAGGTACACACATGATCTCGCTGATATGAACTAACACTTTAATGATCTGGCATGACTTAGATCCCACCCTAGAGAGACCTTTCTACAGGCCTCGTGTTTACCGCCATCACCAACTGACAAATTTCCTCCTCTTAACCAAAGAGTGACCAGTTTGGATGTTTCACTTTGCACAAATTTAATGATAAGCAACACTGTTAAAACTCCTTTCATGTGAGAAAACCTAATGCCAGTTAATATGTAAAAGTGTCATCCCTAGTTAACCCCAACACGCTGGTGAAAATGGCCCCAGTAAGCGTTTTGTGTGATTTTATATTTTCAGATTTAGCTTATTGGTCCTCCATTGTTGTCCATAAACTATTAAACACACCCACACTGCTGTACCAGGTGACAGGTTTTCTATGTTAGGAGAAAATGTGATGCTTGTTCATTTTCAGCAAACAGCTCCTTAAAATGTGAGGCACAAGAAGCTGGCAGAGTAGTGTAAACAGAGCAGAGATCAGCGACTCTTTCTTTCTTCTTAAAGATTTGAGAATAGTCAGTACTGAACTTGCATATTGTGGACCATTTCCAGCAACCCTGTTGGGGGGGGGCCTGACACCCAGGTAAAGAACCAGAGTAACAAAAGTAACAAAAAGCACAAGCTACTCTGTCTGGCGAAGGCCCCGTCCATCAGCTTCAGTGCCATTAAAGTCAAAAGTAGATTTCCTACCATCAGGTGAACTTGTTCATCCCATAATGAATTCTTTGAGCGGCTTGGAGTTCGGTGACATGGTGATACAGCAGGGCTACACAAATCCATGCTTACTGGGGAGTTCACCTTTTGTAGCGTGTGTTTCCTGCTTTAAAAAGGAGTGATATAAAGTTAACAACAATCTGGAGAGAAATTAGTCTCAGTTGTAGTGATGTGTGTGTTATGTGACCTACAAGTAAAACCGAGATTTAAACATGCGTGTGAAGATTTGTGAGGACTTTTTCAGGCAGAGCGAAAAAGCTGGGTGTCCAGAATCACGTGTTTAACAATCTGTAAATAAAAACACAAATAGTTGATGTAGTTGCCATGTATTTATTCTAACAGGCCATTTGTTTGTTTGACAATGTGTTTGTGAACACCATAAATTAGTCACAAATCCTTTATTTATAGATCATGTAACACACATTTGTCACCATTACTGACAGATTTTTCCTTTGGCTTTCTGTGTTTCTGTGATCCAAATCCTCTCCTCTGTCTTGTGTTTATTTTCCCAGCCCGGCTCGGATGTGCTGTCAGCTCGGAGCGCGGCCACGCGGATCCCTGTGTCAAAAGGTATGAAACCGAGCAGCAAGGCGGTTCTGGGCCTGTTGGCAGTGACCAGGCTTGAGCCGCGGGCCGAGAGCCAGTCGATGAAAATCGAGCTGAGGAAGTCAACAATGTGTAGCTCGGCCTCTGCAGCAGGAGGCAAGAGCTGAGGGCCAAACACACTGCGATGGCAAAGACTCATTGTGGACGTGACACGATTGAGTTTGTCATCGAATGTGCTGCCAGACGTGCAGAGCGCACACATAACTGGGACTGTGCGCATGGCGCTGCCTTTTACAGCAGCTCAGCTTTCCAAACACTATTTTATTTAATTCAGAGTTTGCAACCTCACACGTGACCAGGAAAGATTTCACGTAATTTATAGTGCAGGTTGTTGAGGTGTTGTGTTTATGCACCTGTGTTTGCACGTGGAACTCTGCTGACTTTGATCAATTCCATCCTGGTGATATTTAATCTTATCATTCACATTTTCCACAGCATGTGTTTATTTCACCACAGCTCACAGAGGTTTCCAGTCACTGAAGCACTGTGGATTATGAATTGTCATCATTTGTGACAGGCACCAAAATAAAACTTTTTTTTTCTGAGCCATATGTAGCTTTGCTTTGTGGCTTTAATTTTGTGTGTGTGTGTGCGTTTGAGCTTTGTGTGACTTAAAGACAACCAACCAGGAAACCTACGTAACATTAACCCATGCTGCTAAATGAAACACAACTGAACAGCCATTAAAAAAACTAATTTTCAGAGCTCACACGTCTGAGATGTTTCCATGACTTGTGTTCATACATAGAAGTATAGATCTTGTTGTATAAATAATGACAAAAATTACACAATAAATAACAAAAAAAACATGATATGTTTAAAGTAAAAAGTAGGTCAAAGGTTGTCAGTGGATTGTTCAGAACAGAGGTTTTCAAACAGCTGGGGAGACGACGCATGCACATATTTTTAGGTTCACACTTTTTGATAATATTATCTGAAAGCATCCATTGTAAAATAAACACTTTTACATATTTCTGTGGTTACAGTGTATATTACTGTATTTATTAAATGTTTTGAGCAATACAGTTCACATCACATCATGGACAAGTACAAAAATTCAAAGTGATTAAAGAAAAAAAGGGATACACACATTTAGACATTTTTGCTAATGTCTTAAAAATCAGAAACTGAAATCTCTCATTTACAAAAGTATTCACACCCTTTGCTGTGGTGCCAAAATGATGGTACCATGATTATAGCTAATGTTTCATTTGTAAATAAATAAAGAGTATAACAATAAAGTGTGCAAAAAGTGAAAGGGGTGAAAACTGAAGTTGTTTAGAAATACTGTCTCCTTACAGCTCTGCTGCTGGTTAGTATTGGTTAATTTCTGACAGCCAAAGCTCCGCCAATCAACATTTTATATACTTTGATTAAATGTAAAATACAATAATTCAATTCTTTGGCCAGTTTTCACATATTCTGAGGTGGTGCAGGGATTTTTGTCATATTTCCTGTGGTTCATTCTCAGTGTGCTCATCAACAGCACATGTTTTTAATCGAACAAACTGACAAAGCCACCGTCCACGACCAGCTCAGCAACAAGCAGACAGTTAGAGAGCATGACTAGTGAACAGACAGGAGCATTTAGCAGCTGAAAACAGAGTGAATACTAGAGGCATGAACAAAACTGTAATGGGACGACCGTGTTGCTCTGCTGGTTGTGGAAGTAGGAAACTCTTTGCTAACCTTGCAGTCATACTTAATAAGGTGATAATATGTCAGAGCTGTTGTCTGTCAGCTTGTTGTAGAGTTCTTCTGCCCCCTAGTGGCCAATAATTAATGTCAAATAATTAACAACAATATTTTTTGTTCACTTCAAGTTCTAAAATGGAGTTTAGGCAAGCCAGCTAATGTATTAACACAAAAATAAACGTGACTGTTGAGTCAAAATGAGACGAAAGTGTGACCTTTTATTTTCTGCCACAGGTTCACTGATGGACTTCACCTCAAACAGCCGCCGTTGAGCTGTGAAGTGATGAGAAGAGGTGTCTGCCAGGAGACGCTCTGCTTTCAGAAGACTCCTGGTTAAAGCTCTTGGATGAACAGTGAAATGCCATTTCACTCTAGGTTACATGCAACAGCTAACAGATACAAGCCACATGACAGGTTCACGCTACCTGTCAGTGAAATTGTGGCCTTACAGCAAAGCCATCATTTCTGTGTTTCACTTTCTCTGTGTTTTTTAAAATAAAAAATATATCATTTTTATAGATAGGTCTGCACATTACATTGCCATGGATGTGTTCAAATGTGCCTTTGAGCTTGTGTTTTGCTTAAATTTGGTCCTAAACAGTTAGTTTGACAGTGAAACTGGTTTGAAGCGGAAGCTGGTGATTTCCTTAGGTTTAATAAAAGTTGCAATATCATGTATTTGGTGGCAGGCTAATCAATTTGGTAAAGTGCTTTGCGTTGATCAAAACAGTTGCTCTCACTTGTACTACTGTTTTTTTTTCACATTAATATTAATTTTAACTCTGCATCATAAACATCCATGTGATCACAGGGTTGGTGGTTCGATTCCCGTTCTTCCCGGTCCACATGTCCAAGTGTCCTTGGGCCCGTGCAGGACCACTCTGCTGCCACTGGTGTGTGAGTGGGTGAATCTGTAAAGCGCTTTGTCCAGGTATGGTAGAAAAGCGCTACATAAGTGCAGTCCATCTATCATTTATTTAAATCACACAGAAATGATGATGCATACGTGACCTTTTCTGAATAAACAATGACCATATGTACTCTGATCTGTCCACTTGTGGTTTCACCTGATAAACTATAATAAATACAGCTAACACTTAAATTAAAGACTACTTTAGCAGCTGTCATTCATTGCTTCTTCCTGCTCACTTGAGACAGACAGTAGAATAAAGAGTTTAACCTGTGATGAATTCAAGTATTTAATGTATCCTCGTAAATCCGAGATTTATCATACATGATTCCAGTTGGATATACAAAGTTTACCCTCTAGAAAAGTAACTTTGTGGATGTTTTGTGTGTCTGTGGTGGTTTTGCTTTTTTATGGCACGATAAGGCTGTTTTGCATCCTTTTGAGGTCATATTGTGTCTCACTGTGGTTAAACTGCAGCTTTGGGATCATTTTGTGTTCCTTTCTTTGACATTTTTTCAGGGGAACCCAAGCGATCTTTTAAATATAACATTCGTTATCTTTGTTGGATCATTAGTTATATTTCCGACAGCACCTGAAGGCACCAGTGACGCCATCGCGCTGCGTTATTTAGTTTGTAAACTTCCCGAAGAAGCAGAGACGATGCTAGGTTGTAGCTAGCCGTTTGGTGATTAGAGTAATGGATTAAATCATCAAATATTTTAAGAAATATAAATGCCATTACATTAATACTGTCATTTGACAATTTACGTCACTAGTCATCTAATGTCAACGCGCCAGTGGGGAATTAATTCTGGTTTGTTTACAAGCTAAATTAGTGGCAGTGTCGGGGGCTATAAGGTAGCTAGCTAGCTAGCTAACGTTAGTAGCACTCATGATGGCTTCTAGTTACAACGCCAAAGACGAAGACGGAAATATCACCGTGTCCGGACCTGGTGGCGGGGCTTTGCGGAGCAAGAAGCCAGAAAACACCGCGTTTAAACAGCAGAGACTTCCCGCATGGCAGCCCATCCTCACCGCGGGCACAGTCCTACCTGCTTTCTTCGGCATCGGACTCTTCTTCATCCCCATCGGCATCGGCCTGTATGTAACGTCCAACAACATCAAGGAGTTGGAGGTAATGTTCTGGCATGTTAGGACCACTGGTCAAGACCAGAACGGTGGGAGTGATTGATTTCTAAATTACACATCAAGGTTATATTAACATATTCACAATGAAGCGAGCTACTCACACCAAACTCCCTTCAGACATTGACCTTTCACATCGGCAGGTTTCCCACATCTCCCGTTTATGATACAAGCATTTTGTGTAAGGCTGTGTCCATTTAAAGGTTCGGTTTAAATAAATTTCTTGTCTATACCCCATAAAAACACAACGGTGTTGTTTGTGTCAGATACATTGACTATTATGTTTTCATTTTCGCGTAGCATAGTGAACAACTGTGTTTTCTTTGGCATTTTCTTCATCATGGTTTTATATCGTCATTTTACACATATGTTAATTCACTGCGTGTCTCTCATGTACTTTTTTCTTCTACTGTGAATAATGTAAGTTTGTAAAGTACTGCATAGATTGTGCTTTAGTTCAAAAGTGTGCTTGCTGTCTGGCTCACAGATTGATTACACAGGATCTGACATGTCCAGTCCCTGCTTCAACTGCTCCCAGAGCTTTAGCTGGAACAGCACAAAGCCTTGCACCTGCACAATCCCCTTCCACCTGGACCAGCCATATGATGTAAGAACTGTGGGTTTAGAGATGTTCATCTTCAGAAAACGTCCCACACATACTCACAGGGCCGGTTTGATTGATTTGACCTTTATCTTGTCTTATTCAACAGAGTAATGTCTTCATGTATTACGGGCTGTCCAACTTTTACCAGAATCACCGTCGCTACGTTAAGTCAAGAGATGACAGCCAGCTGAATGGAGACAGCGGATCCCTCATGGTAGGGGTTACTTCAACACGACTGAGAGCACAGAGTACCACTGAACATGCAGTAGCAGGCAGTGGCGTACTTCAAATATTTGTCAGTGTGCATATAGGTCTGAATTGGGTTACAGAGGCTTTGCAGGACTTTTCAGACGTTTAAAAAAAACAACACACAATGAGAAGGAAAGTTTAGCATAGCAGGGGGTGAGTAATGCTTTGCAAATTACAGTGGAAAACCATGTGCTCAGCCTGACGGAAGGGGATTTGTTGGAAAAACCCTTCAGGGGTCTTTAATTATCCTGTTCAGAAAACTGAACTCAATCAAACTCCACAGTGCTAGAGAAAATGTGGCGGTCAGATGGTCCCATATATGGAAAAATGCCCAAGCAGCAGAGAGGCTCTTTAAATGCAAAGAAAGTATTACATGTATTAGAAGTGTTGAAGTGGAAAAAATGTGAATGTTTGGGTCAAAGGTAATCGGTCAGGTGGTCACCAGTACCACCTGTTCTGGCCCTGCCCAGTACTCGCCACATACTTTTTCTTTCTCGGCCATCCATGCTGCCATGTTGCAGTGCTGCTGACTGAGCTCACTTTGAGCAGCAGAGTAAGGATTGAGGCAGTGCTTGACTGAGGCTACGCAGTAAGCCTGTGGCTCTGACATCTGATTGGCTGCTGCCATAATCATGTGACACGGAAGACCATCTAAAATACGCCCGGGTTGGTTTTCACACATAAATTCAATGCCTAAACTCTCAGAAGTGAAAACAAATTGCACGTTTTGTATTAGCACAGTGGTATCGTGATGTTTAAAAAAGTATCGACTCCAAAATATCGACGGCGAGTATCGAAGTATTGATACCAGAGTATCAATACGCCCATCCCTATGGCCAAACCAAGTGTGGACTTTATGTGGTGCCGGCATTTTTTAAAAATGTAACTCATTGTTTTTGACAAGTCATGGATGTATATTGACTGTTGCGTCATGAAATTTAAAAAAATAACACATTGCCACAGCTGCATGAGGACATGAGATTTGTTTTTGTACATTTGTAGAGGAACATGGCAGCCGTAGCTTCAAATGCAACCAGCACATGGTGCCACTTATCTCTGGTCTCCCTCTCATCCTTATCATCCACAGAAACCCAGTAAGGAGTGTGAGCCTTATGCTTATTTTGAGAAGAAGCCCATCGCACCGTGCGGGGCCATCGCCAACAGCATGTTCAATGGTGAGCCTCCTTCCCGTTCTGCTCACCAGACACTTGCTCTTTAGTTCACTAAAGAATTGTTTCTCATCAACTGTCCTTGCTTTTCTTGCAGACACGTTGGAGCTGTTTTACAACAACCCCAACGGCACGAAGGTTAAAATCCCACTGACGTCTACAGGAATCGCCTGGTGGACAGACAAGCATGTAAAGTTCAGGAACCCCGGAGGCAGCAACCCAAACTTCACTGCGGTTTTCCAGGGTATCAGCAGCAGCTGTTGTTTACCTTTGTTTGGAGATGCTGACTGTAGTCACTGTAGTCAGACATTAGCTGGTCAGTGTTGTCCCTCACTGAGATGCTGGAGGTGAACATATGGTTTTACTCAACCAGCTTCAAGAAGTTATTGTACACGAGTTCAAAAACACATCAGACAGGAGTCATTCCAGTCGACATTTAGGATCAGTCACTGATCAGTAGCACTCCTTCACAGGTAACACTCGGATTCATCACTGTTGTTTCCTTCTATCTCAGGAACAGCGAAGCCAGTGAACTGGCGCCGGCCTGTCTACGAGCTGGACTCAGACCCGGAGAACAATGGCTTCATCAATGAGGACTTCATCGTGTGGATGAGAACTGCCGCCCTGCCGACCTTCCGCAAACTTTACCGCATCATCCAGAAGAAGGACGACCTGCTCCCAACTCTGCCCCGAGGAAGCTACACTCTGGAGGTTGTCTACAGTATCCTTCATGTGGAGTCACATCATGACTGTACACACGATACATAAAGCTGAAGTCAGGTTCATACACAGAACTGCAGAGTTTATGGAGAGAGACAGGAGGAAAGAAACAAAACAGAAAAGTAGAAAGTTGTTGTACAGGTGTCGACAAGCTGTGTCCAGTGCACAGTTGTATGATTGTGCTTCCTGAGGTCAGTTTGAGCTGTAAACACTGTTTCAGTCTTTGACTCGCCAAACCCAGATTATCCCGTTCGCAGCTTTGAGGGCCGCAAGCGAATGATCCTCAGCACCATCTCCTGGATGGGCGGCAAGAACCCGTTCCTGGGCATCGCCTACATCACCGTGGGCTCCGTCTGCTTCTTCCTGGGCGTCATCCTGCTGATCATCCACCACAAATACGGAAACCGCAGCAACAGCGCTGACATCTCCAGCTGAGAACTGCAGCCTAGCTCGCCTCTGCTGCGGCACTCTGTGACACATCGGTGCTCGTAAACTCTCATGAAGTGAACTTACCAGTTTTAGTATCCACATTAACTTCAATTAAATGTCAGTTGTTTTTTTTAAATCTCTTAACAGTGCCTAATTTTTTTATTGTTTTTGGGCCAAAGTGAATGGAAAAAATAGCCAAACAAGAGCAACCACATGTTGAGGCCTAACAGTTTTGACAGATATTCAGTCATGGCCACACGTAGCGTGATGTGATGTCTCTCAGCTTTACAGTCTAGGATGTACTAGGATGTACAGTCCAGGATGGAGATTAAATAAAACTTCCAGATGTGGAGAAGTCGTTTGTGCTCGAGCAGAGTCTGAGTTTCACTGTGAAACGGGAGTCTCCTCGTCGTTGTTTCTGGAAAGTTGCAAGTTTTAACAGCATATTACAGTTGCACAAAAATTAGGACCCCTAAACCGGAAAAGCCGAAAGTGACTTTCTATTTTCCAAAGACAAGATCAGAATTTTTTAGGCCTGTCTTACAGGAGCAGTTTGACATTTTGCAGAGAGCTGGAAGAGAAGATCACTCTCATGTCTGTACATTAAACATGAAGCTGCAACTGAAATATATCCAGTTCTTTAATGGACTTTAAAGGTCCTGGTACAGTAGGTAGGTGTTACCACAGCTGGCTGTTTTCAGCTTTGCTTTTAAAGAAAGTATAATTCACCAAATACAGTGGGTACGGAAAGTATTCAGACCCCCTTAAATTTTTCACTCTTTGTTATATTGCAGCCATATGCTAAAATCATTTAAGTTCATTTTTTTCCTCATTAATGTACACACAGCACCCCATATTGACAGAACAACACAGAATTGTTGACATTTTTGCAGATTTATTAAAAAAGAAAAACTGAAATATCACATGGTCATAAGTATTCAGACCCTTTGCTCAGTATTTAGTAGAAGCACTCTTGGTGTAAAGTATCGAGGCTGACAGCACAGTGTTACTGTAAGTCCCGAGTTGCATTCTGGGTAACAGATGTTGATGTGATCACAGCTGCTTGAGCAGCTCATTGTCATGCCTCTTTTTGTCTGTGACAAAGCTAAAATCCAGCTTTCACTGAGTTGCAGCACTTTTTAAAATGTGCTGAGCGAGTTTCACGTCAGAGGGATCACACACTGTTTAGAGCTGTACACATAACATGTTTAATTTTATTTGTATTTGAAAAACTTTAGGCTTATTTGTTTTAAAGCCAGTATTTGCACACCAGAGCTCAGACGTCTGAAGCAGTCACTGTCTGTGTAAATCTAATGCAAAAGTGTTTATGCACTGTTGCCTCGTCAATTGTTGTCATGTATACGCGGTACAAGTAGCTTATCATACAGTATGACGGTCGCTTTGTGTAAATTTAATGCAAAAGTGTTGATGCACTGTTGCCTCGTCATTTGTTGTCATGTATACGCAGTACAAGTAGCTTATCATACAGTATGACAGACCAGTAGGTGATGAAATGTTCGTCCGTCAGTATTTACGGAGTGTGAATGTAATGCACAAGTAGTTTTACACCCACATTCTGTGATTTTCAGAGGATTATGAGCTGAGATTATACATGAAGTTTGTCAGACAGATGCTGCACAATAGTGTGCTGAGCAAAAAATGTATTACTTCATTAACATAAATTGGTACCTTCAACTCTGAGAGGCACTCGGTTTGTTTTGATACTTCATCTGTGTTGCAGTTTTGTTTACAAAGAATAAATTTATCATTTGCTGTAAAAATAATGTTTATCTGTGACTTGTTTGATTGTTCCTTGCTTTGCTTTGAAGCAACAAAATAAAAAATGGTCAGTTTTATAGATCTTGTTTCTCTTGTATTTATTTTGTCCTCTGAATGTCATAAGGCACATTTATCAGCTCCAGTATAGTTGATGTATGATGGATCTAAGCAAGCTATTTATGAAAACAGAAGAGCACAAGATGCAAAGCAATAATTTATACTTAAGTGAAGTGCATAAAATAAGCTAAATAGAGGGCAGCAGAGCGCACAGCAGTCAGAAGTTAATGTCGACGAAGAAGAGAAAGCTCTTAACGGAAGTAGAATTTTCCGGTGTCCTTGTGGAAGAGGAAGGACTGTAGACGCGCTGTAAAGATGTACCGACATATACATGTAAGTCTGTTTTCGTTTAGTATGAATTCGAACCTGCCTCGTACCTTTGTTACTCGTCTTATTTGTCATATCTGTTTTTGTACATCACTCACGGGAATGAGAACCGCGGCTACATTTGTCTTCCACCTGCTAGCTAGGGGTCAAAGCTATGTGGAAGAGTTAGCATTAGCTTAGCTTCCGCATTAGTTTCACTTGTGTTTTCTCAATGCTAACCGGTTATATTGGATCATTTTAAAGACATTTGCTATAGATTTATTTGAAGCGGAGTCAACATGCTCTCCGCGTTCTTCTGCCTGTAATGACTTTGCTGGTTTCTGGATGTTTCCAGGCGCTCCAGCAGGTGGCGCGGCGGACCATCTCCAGTTCTGTCCGCCGTCAGTTGGACAACAAAGTCCAGAATAAGCAGAAGCTATTTCAGGTAAACCTACACTGAACTGTTTCAATATACATTTATAGAGTTCTACGAGATGACTTTTAAGAAATGTGTTATCTCCTCTCAGTATGGCCTAAGACAAGTCACATGTATATCACATATGACCCTCAAATGTGTCGTTGAAGTCTAATGGTAAACGCCTTTGTTATCATTAACATGCTTAAAACGAGTTTCTAGGCAGTCATAATAATTACTGTACATATCACAACTAGTGCAGTATCCGTAGACAGTACCAAGGCAAGGTCGTTGCAGACACGTCTGCAGCACTCGACCAGTTTGACATAATCTAAAGTGTGATTAATTCGGTTAATTGAAAAGTCTGTTGAAAGAAAATGAACCTGAAGCTTTTTGCTAATTTGTTAACGATTTCAGCCATTTTCAAGAAGAAATCTCAAACATTTCCTGGTTCGAGCTTCTCAAATGAATGGATTAGAGGATTCCTGGGATCAATGCTGAACAAGACTAGAAAAGTAGATCACAGATTCTAACGCAGCAGGATGTGGTGTCACTACTGACGTTCAGATGAACTCGTACCAGGCTGACAAAGTGTATTTTAGACTAAAAAGCTGGTTTTATGGCTGGTTTGCTCTCCTGTGAGGGTGTCGAGCTGCAGTAACCGACGCCGGCCTGCAGGGTGCAGCTGTTGCAAGTGAGACTCACACAGGCCCTCGGGGAGCGTTTTCTGTAGGTCACAGGAAAAACCAGACACAGGCTCTGAGTCATTGAAAGGACAGTTTTAAATCCCTAATGGTGGCACTGCTGCTAAGGCAAAAGAAAGCTGGATGAGACAAATCATCTCACTGTTCCGGTATTGATTCTTAAACCATCCAGTCGTCTTTGTACCTGTGATTTTTATTTTTTTTTCCCTCCCCAGTAAACTTGGTCGTCTCTGCTAAACGTCCTGTGCATACAGAGGATGTCGACTTTGTGGAACTTGAGTTACTGCAGCCTACACCAGCAGGTTCTTAGTGTGAACTTTACATCGTTTTATATTCAAGGAAACAACAACGTTGCTCACTTGTTGAATGTCGAAGAAATTTGAGTTCACAGGATAAATTCTGAGAAGCGCTTTATGCAATGTTTATCTGATGTATCTGAGTCAGCGGCCAGAATGAATGGATTCAGGGCTTTGTGAAACCGTATCCAGCCCTGTTGATGACTGAGACAAATTTCTAAAAGGTCAGTCTAGTTTTGTGAGTGCCATAGCACTGCCATGGTATCAGAGTTTTGGCTGTGAATTCCAAAGTAAAACTGGAGGAAATGGATCAGTTTATATATTGAGATCAATCTGTGGTTTGTTTGATGATTGGGCTGACACCCAGAAGGACGTCGATACTTTGTTCTTTTTTGACTTTTGTGTTTATTACTTTACTTTCCACTCTGCTCCACTGATGCGCGGTCGGAGGGCGTGACCGATGCTCTAGATTTTTCTGACTTTCAGTAAATCCACTAAGAAAAAACAATGTGTTCATCTCTGTGACCTCCTGACTGTCTGTAGTTCTCAGCTTCAAGCCAACAGCGGTCGGTGAGTCAGTGATGGTCTGGCCCTTTTTAGATCAGATTAGGTTCAACTTTGTCATGGCACATGTACAAGTACAAGGCAACGAAATACAGTTTAGTATCTAACCAGAAGTGTAACAGCACCAGCGCAGAGTGCACAGTATCTACGGTCTGTACAGTCAATTTACCAAGAGTTACATACAGTTGAGATTTACAGTAAGTTATACAAGGTAATATACAACAGACTATCGATTTTAAATTACAAATAATGGATAAAGTACATTAAGCTTATAAAACACTAGTGCAATGGAATGAAATGGTGCAGTGCATCTGGTCAAATGTTGGAGTTGTTAGTTGTTGTATCATCGTGGCCATGTCAGTGCTGCAGTACCTTTTTTGTTGCTGATGCAAGTTTCCCACCCTGTTTCTCACCTGCAGGAGGATAATGGGATACCGGTTCATTTAAAAGGAGGCGTATCTGACGCTCTGCTCTACAGAACAACCATGATGCTCACTGTTGTGGGTGAGTCTCTTCTTTGTTTGATTTAAAATATCTGTTCCTATGATTTAGTCATTTTGATTAATGAGCTAGAATCCAAAGGGTCAAAGAATAAATGTGCAGCTGAGCTCTAGAGTCGGGTTCAGAATCAGTGGGACTTTCAGTTGAGACTAAAGCTGCGTCCACATCCCAGCTGAATGATGTGTCCACAGCAGTGTGAACAGACCAGACCAGATGTCCTCAGACCAGATCTGGGCCACCTGCATATGTGCTTCTAGACCCGATTCCTCTCTGACTGTGCAAACGCCGTCAGAACGGTCAGATCCGAATCCATGTGGTCGTTTTAACGTCTCCTCCTCTGCACATACGGCCTGTCGTCATCATTTGGCGTTGGCCCCTCACAGACCAGTAACGATAAACATGGTGGGGACACACAGATCAGAGCTGAGCGTTAAGGCCTGGGATGTGGACGCAGCCATGGGAGAATGTGATATATTTTTACAGCCCAACAATCAACTGAGAATGTAACTGGTAGATGAATTTATAATAAAATGAATGTAATTGTTAGTTGCTGCTCTGGAAAACGGTGTCATTTTGTGAAAATGGTTGTTTTAATCCTCAAGTCAAACCACTTTTTCCTGTCCCTGCTAACTACTCGTGTGTTCTTTCAGGAGCGGGATATGTGGTGTACGAACTGGTGAAGGCGGCGTTCCCTCGGAACAAAACCTAGCTCAACTGCATCGGCTGTTTACTTCCATTTTAAAACTGGCCACCTCTTTCTGTATAAAAGCTGATGATACTCTGCCTGTGTTGGGCCGTGTGTTTCCTGTTATGATGGGATGTTTCATGTTCATGGGATCAATATTTATTTGAGTCGTTCTGATGACCAAAAGGATCAATAAAAAAATAATGCTTCTCATGACCAGTGTTTTTCTGTTACACTGACTAATGAAAATACAGTGTTTAGAAGGAGTGGGTATAAAATATGTTTGAGCAGAAATGGTTATTAATATGAGTTTAAAGTTAAATTCTGCATGTCAAAGATCCAGAGGCAGTGAACTGTGGAAACAATGACAGACGGCTCAGAGACCGATGCCAGTGCAGTTTGTTTACAGCTAATTTAAATAAATCAGTAGCAGCTTTGAGTGGTGTGTTCTTAAATGTTAGAGAAAGAAATGGACCGTAAAAATAAATGTTCTGCGTGTAAACAAGTTTTTCATGGTGTTTGTGTAAAAGCATGAAGTTTTCTGTGTGACTGTTCAGGTCCCCGTCACTAGAGGGCGACATTCTCATAAAATCCACTGATGTTTGTAAGGCCAGGATGAATTCTCCACAGTCTTCAAACATCACTGCTTTTTAACGACAGATGTAAATGATTATTGGTACGAACTTAGCTGATTCTGTGTAAACAATACAAAACAAAAACTCAAATGTCAAATAGCTCATGTTCATCTACTCGTGGTGTCTTGAGTAGGTTCTGCTGTGCTGTGGATGGAGACGGCCCCGGGCCTGTGCCCCTGTCAGCCCACTCCCATCGCACGTCAGTTAACACTTTGAGGTAATCAGATCAGCTGTTCCTCCACCTGCTGACACAGAGGAATCTGCTGTGGACGAGACAGGCCCCGGTACCTGCCACACAAAAGCTCATCTGATGATTTTGTCAATATTTATGTGAAGCTTAATTGATAACCAGCAGTGTATCTCGGGTATCCTGAGATTATGAAGATGAACCATTTTTGAGGACACTTTTGCAGATGTGTGATTTTTGTGGTATTGTAGCGTTTAGGATTTTGATATTTGGGGTTGGTCTACACCACTTTAACACATTGTGCTACTATTTTAGAGGCTACACTGAATTGTGGGGTTTTTGATTCACTTCAACACATTTTGAATTGTGACAACATACTGGGGAGGTTTGGGATTAGGGGAGTGTCATGTTAGGAACTGGGTTAGTGACCCTGAAACGTACTTTGGAAAATTATTTAAGTTATTGTACTCATTTTGTGGGTTCTACAACATGTGTGCAGGGTTTAGGGTAACTGACCATGCCCCTCCAATTTCAGGATTTGGGTCTATTGTAAGAACGTCAGTAGGTGTAAGGTGTGTTTTACTTTATTCCCATGTTCTGTAGAATTAACACTGTACAGACCAGGTATAGTTACGTTTTAACAGAACTTTATCTTCAGCTGATGCTTTCTTACTTGGGTTTATGAAACCCTGCTGAGGGCCACACAAGCGTCTGCTCCGTCCCTGAAAATCGGAATGGTGCATTAAAAAGGAAAAGATTGACTCGCGGTTTAGATTACTGGGCTGTGTCATATTTTCCCATTGATTCACGAAATGAAAAAGGGGGGTAGAAGCCTCCGCGTTTCCCTCCGTAAACCAGCTCCTCTCCGCTGTGTCCTTGCGGCGCAGACGCACAGAAGCCCTTCATCACCGGAAAGGAATGCAGAGAACTATGTAAAAGTTTCCGAGTGTTTGTTCGTGCGTGTGTCTCCCAGCGCTTTGAGAGGTTACACATCATTTTTCGGTCCGGCTGGATGTCGTAAGAGCTCGCGGCGGGGCAGGCAGAGCTGGGAGCAACCCCCTGTTAAGTAGCAGATAGTGTGGTGAGTCTGCCCACTTGGAAAGAGGTTCGCGGACGCGTCTGGGAACCAAAAACCCGCCGAGTTCTCTGACACCGGACCAGCTCATTGTCCCTTTTCCCAGGCTGGGGGTCTACAACAGAGATTAATCACTTGTGTTTTTATTTTTTCTAACCAAACCAAAGAGTTCCTGCAGTCTCCTCCATAGGTCAGTGAAGCATGGTTTTTATTTTTTATTTATTGCAGTTTAAAGTGATTTGTGTTCTAGGCAATACCGTGATGTATAGATAAAGTAGTTGCTTTAGAACAGTAGTAACTGTAGACTTTATTATCTCTAATATTCCAGTTACAATCACATTTTATTCGCAATCATTTTCAAAGACTTTAGGTTGTTTTTTACGCATTGTGCCGCGTAATTGCGCACGGCGTCCAGATCTGATACTCGGTTATTCTGAACTGTGGAAAGATTTTGTCTCTGCTGGAGTGGACCTACGTTATCAGCAGAGATATTAAATACTGCGCCGGACCTTTGCAGGTAAATGCACCAGAATGTAAGCTCAGGTTGTAAGCGGTAAAACGGAGTCAGCTGTAGAGTGAGAAGAGAGATTTGACTTTGTGCGCTTTAATTCAACTGGTTTTCCATTCAGTTTCTGCTTTCATTGGCTGTTAGAGGCTATAACATTGTGGATTTGGGGACATTAAAATGTGAAGCCTTTCATGCACTGGGAAGAAGCACAGAGACTGTGGAAGTGTGACTTTAAACATTCATGCCCCGACAGATACGTTTTCTCGTGGCTCTTAAGCATTAGGCAGGTGACTGAGAGCCGAGGGCCACGTTCAGGTAGTGTAATGGTCTGGTGAAGCCCTGAGGCTGCTCTGGGGCTGATCTTGAATCTTTAACCACCTCCTTCTTTCTTACAGCTTCATTCATGTGCTGCTGAGCCAGAGGAACTGAAGATGAAGAGCAGGCTGTGTTTGGCGGCGGCTGCCCTCCTGGCACTGCTGCTGTCCTCCACCCAGGCCCAGGACCAAGGTAAAGCTGCTGCTCCTCCTCCTCCTCTTCCTCCTCCTCCTCTCTGTGATCCAACACATCTGACTTTACCTCCTCTCACCTCTACTTTTTCCTCTGCAATGTGTAGCTGGATTTAGTCTGAATAAAAAAAATCACACAGCTAAAGCAAATGTGCGTGTTTGTGAATTGATTTGTTTGAAGATATTTGTCTTTTCAGCCTCGGTTTAACCTTTGATTGATGACTTTCCCCCCACTCCAGTAAATCCAGTTTCCACAAAGAATTGGCCAGATTTCCTTCTGAGAAGAAAAACAGTCTCAGCTTCAAATATCTGGCTTGAATTTTAGGACAGCCCCCCTCCCCCAAACCAGTAGCACTAAATGGTTTAAGTCATGACTGCAACTTACTCAGGGTAGTGATTTGGCCAAGACCTCATACTGCAGTAACATCTAGCCTCCAGTTAATAAATAACCCAAGAAAAACAGTTATATTGTTAGAAAAAGTTAATTATTTTGTTGTTCTCCCTAAAACAGAAAACCTATCAGCTGTCTGGTGCCTCTTTTATGACTTCAGTTTACTTCTCTCAGCCTAGAAAAACAGTGAAAGATCTGGAAAAAAAACGTATATTAAAAACAGAAATCAGGATAGCATCTATTTCTGCTTCCCATTAAGAAGGGAAATGTCAGATGGTTAGGAAGGGCATCTTCTCATCCTCAGGCAGATGTAGTTTGATCTTTTTTACACCAGGAGGGGCCCTTGCTCATAAACACCCACAGTCTTTGACTGTAGCCTGCATTTCTCCAGTTTCAAGAAAAAAAAGAGAAACCCCAGGCGACACACGGCCAAGTTTCCTCCCTACGTCTCTGCCCTTGATGGAACGGAAAGACAAAATATGAGTTTTATATTATTTCCAGAGGTTTTCAGAGAGCAGACAATCTGCTCCTCTGGATTTTCTCTCTGAATAATAAAAAGGGAGAAAGTGTGTGTTAAAACCTATTGGATCACAGGAAGAGAGTCTTCCTCGTCTCTCCTGCCAAGACAGCTTCTGACCTGCTGTAACCCCCTATAATGCCCCAGTGGGGGGGTCCTCACTGCCTTCCCAGGGGTCACGGCATCATAAAGGGGTCATACAGTATATAGTCTACCTTGAGGAATAGTTTGACAAGGCAGGGCCAGAATTAAAGGGTCAAACACCTTTAAAATAAGCAGACCAAAGAGGAAGTCCTCTCCCCTAAACAGTTACATTTAAGGTGAAAAATTACAAATAAAAGCAGTTTAGAGCAGAGCTCACAGTGAAGAAACCTTTCAAATCTGGACGTGAGTGTGGATGGTGTGTGTTCCCCTGGATTAAGAGCTGGCGTTTCGCGTAGCTTTTGGCTGCATTAAACCCATTTGGAAACAGAAGCAGCAGGCCGTGGCCTTTGAATTGATTCACCAGGTTGGTGGTTCCTCCATTTTTGATGTCCTGTAACACCTCCCGGTCAAGCTGTGGCCTTGAGTCTCGGCTTTACGACAATATTTTACAATGATATTCTTCACACCTGCACTAACAGACAAGCTGGTTGGTGGTCTAGAAAAAAAAGCTTAGATATTGTGGATCTGTAAACTCTAGCTAGATTATTCTGTTAGTTTTGTCATTTATACTCTGTTTGTAATTGGACCTACACTAAGTTACATGTTTCTGCAATATTTTAGAAGAATCTGTGCAACTGCAACAGTTCATGAATCTTCACAGGCTCTGGAGCTCAGATTACCTGCTGCACATGTCTGATGAAAATGTTTCTCCAGCATGAAAAAATGAACAGTTAGACATCCTGTCTTCACCTCTTTGTTACATGGAAAACCACTGTTTTGTGGTTTTGAAAGCATCAGACTCGCTCATAATAAGTATGGTAGTTACATTGTTTAGTTAATCTTGTCATCAAGTTACTTTAACTTAAGTTCTATTTATTTTAAACTTTTCTCTTAAATGTTTTGTAAATAAAATCTTTAATTCAAGCAAATGTAGCACAAGCCAGTAAAGCAGCAGTAAAGGTTTGTGCATTATAGTGAGCTAGACTTTTAGTCGCTGTAGATGTTGTTTCTGCGTTAGTCTGTGTTTTACTTCTCAACCCCAACCTGAAGAATATCATTTTAAAATATTTATTTTTAAATTACAATAATCCCTGGTCTCTCGTGTACATGGGAACTTTTTGTCCATTACTCCAAGTTGTTGAAAACAACTTTTCATGTACACATGCATGATCGTCCACGTCAGTCATCATAATTCACCTTTACCTTGTTTGCTGGTAACATCACACAAAAAAAACCCCAGTGGTTCTTAAATTACAATTCAGATCTTGAAAGGATTGCTGGAGTTTTAACTTGATGGTAAGTTGGTGATCTGGAGCTGAAATAGTTTAAGAACCTCTGGTGCAGATTTTGGAAATGTGAGCAGAAAAGATGTACACGTGTCTTCGCCGGCATCGTGTATTCTTTTATGAGGTTTGCAATGGAGACGATGAAAGCAATCAAATCAGCTCTTTATCCATTGTATAATCAATACTGGAGAGTTTGATCAGATCATTTCATTTTTGTTGTTTGTCAATTCAACAATGAGTTGGATTGAGGTCATGGACAGTCTGCGGGATATTAGCCAGTCCATGTTGCAGTTCGTTCACAGGGTGGGACATTTTTCTTTCTTTTTATTTATTCATGTATTTATTTTATTTTTATAAGTTGTTGGTGATTCCCAAAATAAAAAATCCTCTACCATTACATCACCAGCCAATGTACGGAAGCACAGAAAAGCATAATAATTTAAATGTTGTAAGCACCTACGTTATGAAATCTCTCCAATACTGAATACGTGCACTGCTGAGTTCAGAGCGCTGAAATCTAATCTTACTTTTAAAAACAATCTAGGTGTTAATTTATGTGTCCTCTTCTTTGAAAACCACATAAGATTCAGAGATTCCGATTGTCACACTTTCATTGTGGGTTCACACATTCAGTGTCCAATCTGTAAAAAAACTGAAATGAAGTTCCTCCAATTCAGATTCGGATCTAAAAGTCAAAATGTCTTAAGTCTTAATCTTCCCACCCTGTTTGAATGCGCTCAGCGGTAGTAAGGTAGTGTTGTGTTGTGTTGTGTTTGTTGTCTCACTGTGTTGTTGCTTGAGTTGTTGACTGTGACCGTCACCCACACATGGTCACACTGCTCAAACTGAGGTCATTTCTTCTCCAAAATGGCTTCCCTCACATCTGTAGTTTAGTTTGTCTTGTGTCGTTTGCTCCAACAGTGAACCTGTCCCACTTCACCCTGGAAGTGTTGACTGTTGGGAAAAGGCTTTTACATTCAGCATTGCAATACATTTTCATCCTGAAGCTGCAAGTTTAACTGTGTTGGTGGTTTCTCTTCACAGTTGACCCCCCATCAGATTTGAGGTTTAAGATTTTAAATGAGAGCACAGTGCAAATGATCTGGAGTAGACCACAGTCGAGGATACAGGGCTACAGAATACAAGTGACCTCAGACACAGGTAGGTGCTCAATGAACCTGCGAGTTCTAACCTGCAGAAGCCGTAACATTACAACTGTCATAAACACTCTAACTAACACATCACTCTGTCTGACAAGATAGGACACGCCCTGCAATTATCTGAAGACTTCTGCAGACATGTTTAGCTCTGAATAAAAAATAAAAAGAGAGAGAGAGAAAAACATTATGGACAAGTGTAATCATCAACTGGTCGTGTTGCTACTTGCTAACACCTCAATGAGAAATTATCAGTGTTAACAGCTGAGATGGTTTTTAAAATGACAGCCAGGAGCAGTATCAGCTGTCTTAAAACTTAACTAAAAATAACTTTAACACAAGAATCCATTAAAGCTTGAGAATCTGCTGCAAAGTCTGTGATGCTATCAGTGGTACCTTTCTGAATCTGCATACGTTTGACTGGTTTTGATTTGCAAAAGTTGGATTTGTACTGATCTCACCCAGCTAAGGCTAACTTTTAGAAAGAGAACTATCCCACTGTGTTTGACTGCTTACTTTACACAGCATCATCATCATCATCATCATACACAATAGGCATCAGGAAAATAGTACAGCCAACACATCAACACATGTATCCCTTAAAAACCCTGAGTACTGGAAGCCAAGGCATTTTAAATACTAACTCTGCACTTGATTAGATGTAAGGGTTAAAATGATGTGCTTTGATCCAGTAATGTGGAAGGTTTTCATTAAATTGAACGGTACTGTTATGTGTTTACATGTCTCCTCCAGTCCTCAGGTACATGTTCAGAAATGTTTTTTTCTGAAGCCCTACTTTGACTCTTGGAGAAATGAAGTAATGTAATTACTAATGGCTTCCCTCTGACTTTGTGCATTCTTGTAGAAGAACCAGCAAAAGAATTTACTCTGCCTGCATCTGCTACTAAGACCTCCATCTCAGGCCTAAGTCCAGATGTGGATTATGTTGTAACGATATCTGCGTACGTAGGATCAGAAGAGAGTCTGCCCATGTCCGGCCTGATCACAAGTGAGTCACCGTGTCCCTGGGTGTGTATGGGTGTAAATTAGCGCTAGACATCCAGCCAGATGCTAGTAAAGTTTGTCTGCAGCTGGTTGGTTTTGGCACGAAATGACAGCCCGTTTTTTTGGTTTGCTCTTTGATTTTGTTTTACAGTACGGCTCAGAATGAGTAACGCTCTTCAACCAAATACATGTAGTTACACTGAAATAGCAATTTTCACTTTTCACCGCGGGTTTGTTTAACGGCCGTGCTGGAGCTTTTGATCCTATCACACGATCTTCAGCAGCAGATTTGTTATGGCACTGTAAATGCTCAAATATCCACTTCTATTTTTAGCACTTTAATGACTTTTTGTTGAAAGTTGGAAACCACTGTTGACAAAAAATGTTTTACCACGAGCTCTACTGAAAATGGGTTAAACTGTTTGTTTGCAAAAAGTCTGAAAGCCTGACTGGACAGATTTTAGTAATCGGGGCAAAATCCAGCTGTTTCCAGGTGTGAAGGAATATTGGGATTTTTAGCCAAATGGATAGAAAGTAGTGAAAAAATTTCTAATCAAGTCATCAATCATGTATAAACTACTGAAAAGTTACACAATGGTTTTAGTGCTGAAATGGTTTCTCACCTGCTGTTTCCAAGGTGTGAACCTCAGTATTTAAAGCAGCTAGTGAATTTGTCAAGACAAAATAAAGTAGATGATAAGACAGTAAAGATGAAACTTTATTGTTCACAACATGGAACACAGTTTTCGGCCTCATCGCTGACGACACACATTCAAAAGCAACACGAGACTGAAGACAGACATGAGAAGCAAGACATCAACAAGACAAACATTAAAATAATAAAACACTACTGAGTTGAAGAAGATGGGTCACAAGGAAATAAAAATGTTGGGTTTTGTTACATAAAATTAGGTTTAGTTTCTCTTTGTCTTCAGCTTTTTGAATACTAGTTCTGCTTGTTTGTAAGTTGACATTGCTTAATTTGAAATGGGCACAAGCCAAAATGGATGGGAACGACCGAGTTATCTGGTAAAAGAGGCAATAAATTCAGTCTTTCAACTGCAGATATAATAAGTTGAGTAGTTGCAGCAGGTTAAATGACACCAAAGTCCAGTAAAAGCCAAAGCCCCCTTTGACATTATACTGTATATAGCAGTGACTCAGCTTTCCAGCTGTGAGTGAGGTCTTCACTCATGTCATGGCAGCAGTTTGATGAGGACACCTGCTTGGCACCACCTCATACACTGAAGGTCTGGCAAACCCTCCAAGCTTTTGAGATTCCCTGGATATCTGTCAGAAACAATGATGTCAACCTGATAATTTTGTCATTTGGGAGCTCATTTTGCAAGTTCGTTGTAGCTACGAGGATGAATTGTTGCACAAGAAGCCCTCACACAAGAGAATACATTTCATTTGTTGAAGAGAAACAGTGTTAGCTGCTGAAAAGAAATAGTTCATAACATCACAATATATGAAGATTTAGGGTTTCTCGAGGATACTAGAATTGATTGTCTGAATTGTCTTTAATTTTTATGTGACTTTATGTGATTGTATTATTGTCTTTCAGTTGAGTCCAGTGTCAGAGGACCTTCCAGGAAGCCAGACCCTTCAGATTCTGTCAGTGAGTCCTTTTGTTCATTTATTTTAGTTTGGCCAGGGGTTTCACTTCCTTCCCATTTAGCTCGCTGCCATACCTCCTCAACTTTTCCACTTTTTATTTTTGAGTTTTCTTCCTCACTGTTGGGTGATGTCCATCAGCATGAGCTCAGCGCTGAAGGGAGGCTAATATCACACAACACCCCATTGTATAGCAGTACTCAAAATTAGGCCCCATAAATCTCTGAAGTATTCGAGGATCCGTTTATTCTCCTGCCAGCTAATTATGCCAGTGTGAAGGAAGCTGCACATGCTCATTGCTGGGGTTGTCGCTGGGGCTGGAGGCTGCTGTTGGAGCTGGGGGGGGTGGGTGAGCGGAGAGGAATCCAGCCCTGAAGTGCTGAAAGATGTGGAAACCATTACAGATGTTGATTTACAAGAAGGCTGCTGCTGCTGCTGCCTCCCTGGCCCCGTTATGCAGATGATGATGAGCTTGTGTTGATCTTTCCTTCTTTACATGAGAAGAAAATCATGAGGAAACTCCCAGAAAGCAGGGCAGGGCAGAGAGTCTCTATACTGTTCACCTACACTACAGCATTTGAAGTAATTAGGTCAAAACACATGTTTGCTTTGGGCAAAACTGGCAAACCTTTGTTTTAAGTAAAGCAAAGTTGTAACAAAGAGTAGAGTAAAATATTGCATTAATAGGATTAAAAAGTCATATTAACAACTTTCATAGAATCGTGGTAACATAACATTTAGTGCTTCTTGAAAATCCTGGAACCTTTTTTTCCCAGAATGCTCTGCCAGTGCCATCGCTGATGTGGTGTTCTTGGTGGACGGCTCCTGGAGTGTGGGCAGACTGAACTTCAAACACATCCGCAACTTTATCTCTGCGGTGGCCAGCGCCTTTCAGATCGGTGAGGACAAAGCCCGAGTTGGTGTGGTTCAGTACAGCGGTGACACCCGAACCGAATTCAACCTGAACGAACACCTGACACGCCCGGCGCTGCTGCGGGCCATCGGCTCACTGCCGTACAAAGGAGGCAGCACCATGACAGGTATTAATGTCATTTATCTATTTTCACTTCAGTTTAGTATCAGTTATATTTTAGTGGGTTCAGTATTAGATTTTTTAATAACTGAAATGTATCATTTTATAAATATTAGCTTTTTCATCTGTGTGCATTTCAAAAGTGAATAATTTGACCCACATGATTTCATAATAACAAATGAATAGGTGTAAAGCTTGTATAACGTTCTCCTTACTAGCAATTAGAGTTAGGAGGTGATAATATACCCCTGCACCATGTAAGCAGCCACTTTCTGGCCATGCATCATACAAAACTTAATTCCATTTCAATTCATCTGTCTCAGAAGGGCTTGGCTTCTTTTTGACTAAAGTCAACAACAATCCTGTCGTGAAATTTCTAGGTGATGCCCTGAACTACCTCCTGACAAACACTTTCACTGAGGTGGCCGGTGCCAGGAGGGGTTTTCCCAAAATGCTGGTGATCATCACAGATGGGAAATCTGAAGATCCAGTGGAAAGTTATGCCAGGCAGCTGAGGAGCAGGGGTGTGGAGATCTTTGTCCTTGGTACGTAGCCAAAACAAGTTTATCACATTGTACATCTTACTTTCCATCACAATCTAATGTTTTTACTTGTTGTTTATATCAGCGCTGTGAGGACAAGGTTAAATTCCTGCATCGTTAACATTTCAAGCAAGTGAGAGCACGTTTCACGTATGTTTTCGCCTGGGCTTCTCTGTCAGACTTTCCACATTCTTATGGAGAAACAGAAGATTAGGGTTATTAAATCACAAAACAGCTAATCACTGTAGAACATTTCTTAGTGAGACTTAAATATGTTCCCAGTTTTTGCAGGAGCAGCTGGTAACTTGCAGGAGCAACCCTGTAAATGTCCACTTGTCCTATAAAAAGAAAATAAAAAGACTCCTCCTCAGCTCAGCCATGGAGTTTCTGGAGGTTATCCAGGCTTTAAGAGGATTTTAAAAGGTTGAGGGTGGTAGGGTTTTCTGAAACCACACAAGAGTTTGGCTTCCTTTCAGCTGAAGCTTCACATTTCTGCAGAGCAACGGTGATATGTGGTTTGTCAAGTGAAACCCTTTGAACTTTGGGCAAAATAAATACTGTATATTGTTAGTGAGTCAGAGAAGATGAGATGCTGTATGTCTCTAATGTGTTGAGATCTTCAGTAAAAACAGTAAAGCACTGATCAGCAACACTCTTACATGCAAGTCAGAGTCCTGCAGTTAAACAGTGCAAATCCACCAACATATTAAAAGTAAAATGACAAATGAGTGTAGAAGAGGCATCTCCAGTTTGGGGTATTTTCATGTTTCTGGATTAGGTAATGAGGGAAAGAAGCAAGAGAAGGACAGAAGGAAAGAAATCATTTCAGATGAAAAGTGGGGATGAATGAAAGAAACAAGAAGAGAGACAGGGAGGAAGTCGGGTTAAAGGAAGGAAACAAGGAAAAATGAAAATTTCATGGTCATTGGACACAGCTTCACATTCAATTCAGTGAAAAATTTTGTCCAAAGTTTTGACTGGTGGTGTAGTTGCATCAAAAGCTCAGTATTTCCTTCTAAAATATAGTTCTGGAAAATGGAAATACTGGAGTAAAGCACCCCGCTGTCGATCAGACTAGATCCTGTGAGGGTCTAACAGTGTCAGTGTTAGAGGAAAAGGACTGTAAAAGTCAGCACTGTTAAATCCAACCAGTTTCATATTTGCTGTCAGACTTTCCAACCAGAGTAGAATTAAAAGGTTGGGGCTTGGCGTTTTTCGTTGTTGACCGATGGTGAATCCAGCTGGAGAACCTTTAATATGCTAAGTTGGAAAACAAGTGCTTCACTTCATGGCTTTATAGATTGCTCATTTCATCCAGTGTTTATAGACCTGGAGCAAATACACACTTCACTGACTCAGTAATCCCCACACAATACCACTGACTTTACAAGGATGGCTATGAATTCAGTGGTGTCGCCTCTCAGCTCAGAACAAAGCAACATCCCCTACACTGTGCATTTGCACAACTTTGATGTTTTATTGTTTTTGGTTTATGTTAGGTTTGCACGAGGCTGATGAAGAGGAGCTGAAGCTAATGGCCTCCACCCCTTACACCAGTCACATCTATTATGTTGCCAACTTTGACTTGATCAAGAATGTGCAGAAAGAGCTCATTACCCAGGTGTGTGCTGGCGTTGACGATCAACTCACCTCACTTGTCAGCGGAGAAGAAGGTGAGCTGTAGTTTCCCATCTCTGAAGCTTGTCATACTCGATTGAGACAAACGTATGTGCACATGTATTGCTTGAGTTTCACATAAGTGTATAACTCTGATTCAGTCATCGAGCCAGCCTCTGACCTTCGAGTCCTGGAGGTAGCTTCAAAGTCCATGCGGGTGAGCTGGGACGCCTCCATCGGGGACATTTCCGGATACAAGGTGCAGATGACCCCCATGATGACTGGCAGCAGGCAGCAGGAGCTGTACCTGGTCCCAACTCAGACCTCGGTGGTGGTTAGAGACCTCACCCCAGATACAGAGTACCAGGTCAGCGTGTTTGCTCTGAAAGGCCTGATGCCCAGTGAGCCCATTATGGTCATGCAGAAGACGGAGCCAGTTAAAGTGTCAGTGGGTGAGTCCAGCATAGTGATTTTACATTTCCCCTACAGGTTCATTTGTATTATTAATACATTTTAGATACAGTAGAGGTTTCAAGTTGTAGCTACCACTGTCAAGGTGAATTACAGCATGGAAGGTCAAATTTCGACCTTCTTGTTGCTATATAACTCCAAAATAACTGTGCATTGTGCTGTTTGCTTTTCCTTGCAGAATGCTCTCTTGACGTGGATGTTCAAGCCGATGTTGTCCTTCTGGTGGACGGTTCCTACAGCATTGGTCTGGCCAACTTTGCGAAAGTAAAAGCTTTCCTGGAGGTGCTGGTGAACACTTTTGACATCGGGCCCAGTAAGGTTCAGATTAGCTTGGTCCAGTACAGCAGGGATCCCCACCCTGAGTTCTACCTGAATACTCACCATGACCTGAACGCCGTGGTCAAGGCTGTGAGGACGTTCCCATACAGAGGCGGCTCCACCAACACCGGCAAGGCCATGGCGTATGTGAGGGAGAGGATCTTCCATACTGCCAGAGGGGCTCGCACCAATGTTCCCAGGGTTACCATCCTCATCACTGATGGGAAGTCGTCTGACGCCTTCCACGAGCCGGCCACCAGGCTGAGAAATGCTGACGTTGAGATTTTCGCAGTGGGCGTTAAAGATGCTGTACGAAGTGAGCTGGAGGCCATTGCCAATACGCCTGTGGAGACCCATGTGTACACCGTGGAGGACTTTGATGCCTTCCAGAGGATTTCCAAAGAACTTACACAGTCCATCTGCCTGAGGATTGAGCAGGAACATCGCAACATCTTCCAGAGACGTAAGTAAGATTCCTTTAGTCCTCTGTGCTGATGACACTGTGCTTTGTTCTGAACAATCTGTTGTTTTTTTAGGGTTGTATTCTGCTGTTTGATTCTGGTTCTTATCAAATCTTGTTCTGGTGTTTAGTTTATTAGTAGTGTAAGAAAATAGGCCCAAGGTTGACATCCTACTTTTCACCAGATCCCAGGTGCTATTAATAGTCATTCATTATAAAGAACAAGGAATTTTGTGGTTCTCTTTGGTAAAAATGTAAGAGGAATGCTGGCAGTTTCTCACCTTTTTTCACTCATGCTGGGACCTAGTTTTAGCTGCAGGGGTGGAAATTCTGAATCATTTTGGTGGTTTGAATAGTTTCAGTCAGTTGACTTTAAAGATTTGTGGTCACAGTGTAGTTTGTGAAGGTGTAGTACCTATGTATACTATAATACCTATTATAGCTATTGTGGGCAGTGGTGGCCTACAGGTCAGAGAAGAGTCTTGTGGATGCAAGGTTGCTCATTACAACTCATTCGATAATTGTGGATGATGGTGTTGCTTCTGACTGTCATCAGTTTAGTCTGTGGCTTTAAGAAAGTTCACTCAGTAGTCGGTCTGACCAGTACTAGACCAGCACTGCTGCTGTTTCAGCAGCTTTCAGACATAATCAGAATCAGAATCAGCTTTATTGGCCAGGTGTGTCAGACACACGAGGAATTTGACTCTGGTACAGTGGCTCTCAGGACCCCAGGTGCAGGCTGTGCAAAGATGCCCCTGAGACAATCCAGAACATAACAGCGGGGTGCAAGATGCTAGCAGGCAGGGCATACATGGAACGCTATAACCAAGTGGCTGACATAGTGTACAGAAACATCTGTGCTGAGTACAGGCTGGAAGTCCCAAAGTCAAAATGGGATACACCTCCAAAGGTGGTTGAGAATGACCAAGCTAAGATCCTGTGGGACTTCAAGATACAAACTGACAAACTGGTAATGGCCAACCAACCGGACATAGTAATGGTGGACAAACAGAAGAAGGCCGTAGCGATAGATGTAGTAATCCCAAACTACATACATACTGTATATTATAAGTAATTGGGCATATCTTAGGAAAATAGCTTTTGTAAATATGCCGAGAGAAGAAAGTAGCAAAAAAGTGGATGAAAGGTTCACACTGGAAATGCAAGGAAGGTATGGCAGCACCATGAATGGCAGAGACTAAAGTGGGGAATTTATATATATATATATATATACACACACAGTCTGGATTCAGCGATCTATATGTACAATGTATATTTACAGGAATTGCACTGCATTGTCCAGACATACTGTCGTGGGTCTAGTGTTCATGACTGATGGTCTGGGGAAAGAAACTGTTCGTGTGCCTGGTTGTCTGTCACCCTGCATTGTGGAGGAGAGTGGAGCATTGTACTAACAATCGTCCATATGCACACAATTACTTTCATGATACTGTTCCAAGTGTGTGTTTTCAGCTGAACCCTCATTTTGCCTCAATGTGTTAACCACATGTCTACCTTTTGATCTTTCAAGGGCAGTGAGAGGTCCTGCCTGTGGAAATATTAGAACTGGGTCAAATAGTGGTTTGCAGAGATGGGTTTTTTTTTTGCATTTGTTTAAACTTATGTTGAAGCACGAGATGACTCAGTTATTACCACATCAGATTGTTTGGTGTGTCGTCTGTCATGTATCTATAAACAATTCCTGACTTTGAAATGTGTTCTTTGTGCTAAAATCAGCAGCCACCCCTGAACATCTGACAGTCAAGTCTAAACAAGCAAGAGAGGTTTTCTGAAAATGCTGTTTCACATACTTCAGCCTAAAAAGTAATCGCTCTGGGTTACTTTGCCTAAAGGAGCTTCCAGGTCTGCCAGCACAGAAAGCCACTGATTACATCATTCTTATATAATAATGACTTTATGTCAGCAAAGAGAAGTGTACAGGAGCCCGAATGAGCAGCATAGTCTCACCTTCCTTAAAAATAAACTCTCAAAGAGCTCCTGTAGAGGAGTGTTTCACAGCAGCTGCCCTGGTGATGCTGTGTAAATAATGGAGCTGTCAGACGGGTTGGAATTTTAACATCTTTATTCAGTGGCTACACTTCAACCCCTTCAAGCTCTGGACTCCTTCATTTTCTTTTGATCTTTTTTTAGAGATGTCTTAGTGTTGGAGTCTTTTCTACAGTGTAAAACCACACGTTAAAGGTTCGCCTCATTTGGCATCATCCTTGGTGATCTGTGTTTTTCTGCCATCTGTCTTTAATGTTCTTTGGTTAACACCCTGGGAATACAGAGTATGGCTTTAAAGATTTTTGAAATGTGAATAATAGAATGGTAAATGGTCTTAAATGAAGCACACTCAAAGCGCTTTTACAGCCCCTTTATTCACAAACTATCTCAGCAACTACCTAGAACTACCTTAGGTTTGTCACTAGAAAGACTGTTAGCCAGCGGAGTAAAGCTGTTTGTCCATTTGTTTAGCATAACTGCAAGAGAAGCTGCAGCTGTCGGTGAATAAGTTAGTCAGGGCTGGGTTGGGTCTGACATCAAGTGACAATGTGAGAAAACACCATCTTTAGCAGCTCGCTGTGCACCATCAATCCATAGCAACAGGACCCCTAAGGACTGGGGACACACATAGATATCACAACTATAAGTATCACTAGAGTAAATATCAACCTGGCAAAGCATTCTAGTGGCTTTGAATTAGAGTGGGACTTTGCACATGACAAGTACAGATAAATCTACAGGTAACTAAAATGTTTTTGGAAGGTCAACATTAGGCTAGTGTGTAGGTTAGAAAGAGACTGTGTTAAAGGACGTTCCATGTTCGTGGATGCTTAGATTCAGTGTGAATGTGACAGTATTGTTCTTTTAGACCAAAACCATTCTCCCAGATTTTCAGACCTGGTGCGTCTGCATGCGTTGGATTAAAATCGCCTTTTAACTTTGTTACCTTCCACTTTCTCCAGAGCTGGTCCAACCGAAGGCCCTCTCCTTCTCAGAGATCAGCCCCAGGAGCTTCAGGGCCTCGTGGGAGAGCGACGCAACCGATGTTGAGTCCTATTTGGTTAAGTTCAAGCCAGCTGATGAGCCCAATGGACATTATGTGTCCATGTCTGTGCCCAGGGACACCCTCACTGCCCTCCTCCCCAAACTCACCCCTCTCACCCGCTATGAAGTCAACATTTACACGCAGTATGACAAAGGGGAAAGCTTGCCTCTGCAAGGCTATGAGACCACTTTAGAAGGTATTTATATTGACTGAAGACATTTAACTTATTTAACTTTTTTTAAAGATGTTAAACGGGAGTAGTAAAATCCAAACTCATTCATATTTTTTCAGAACAAGGTCCAGTGCGCAACCTGAGGGTGTCAGAAGAGACAACAGACAGCTTCAGAGTATCATGGCAGCCAGCTCCAGGAGCTGTCACTCGCTACCGGTTGACCTACAGTCCTGTTGGGGACGAGAGCTCGAGGCTGGAGACTACCACTGTTGGCAGCGAGACCACCATTGTGCTCCAACAGCTTCAGCCTCAAACCACGTACCGCGTCACGGTCACTCCCGAATACTGGTCCGGGTCCGGAGAGCCAATGCAGACCGATGGCACCACCAAAGAAGGTGACTCTCACTTTGTTGGGTTGGTTACAGTGAAAACAGGAACCAGTAATGGAGAATAGCTTAACATGGTGCAAATTTGTCAAAATGTAAACAACATTTGGAAACATAAACAGGGCTGTATCACCATGACAACATGAAACAAAATAACAATAAAAGAATAAAACATGCACACCTTCTGTACATGTTCAGCTTGTTCTATGGCTCAGAAAACCCCATACAAGTTCTTATATTACTAAAAACCAAATTAGACCTTTAAATCATGAAGCTGTGGGATGACTAAACTATTCTAGGTCCAAGCTGGTCATGTGAAGACCACAACGTCCAGACTTCACTCTGAGATCCCCAGTCGCTCTCTTTCTCCACAGTGATTTTCTAAAGTCATCATCTGACATTTAGCATTTACTTGTATTCCAAAACTGAGTGGGAGGGCCAGAAATCCAGACATTGTTGACCCCAATGGAAAGTGAACTGCTAACCCTGCAGTGTTAGTACAGGCTGACGCTCATGGAGCTCTTCCTTAGAACTGTCCTGCCTTACAGGGAAAGGAATGAAAAACAGACAGAAGCACCGAAAACTAAATAGAAGTCGATGTGGGTCAGCATGTACTCAAAGGTGATAAACAAAGAAACAAAGTCTAGGAGATTTTTTTTCCTGAGTGAACAAACCTCTGGACTGGGCAGTGACATTATGAAATTTTCCTGATCTTTTGTGCAAACTTCCAGCAGGGTCTCTTAGCTTCAGTGATTACAGTATATATCTTCTGAAGACACTTAAGATCATTGACCCTGAGCCAAAGCGCTGAGGACACAGCTGGAAATAAACAAATCATATTTCTGTTTGCCATGGCAACAACATTTGTGTGCCATTCACCTCCTTCAGACAGTGCAGCTGCTTGTCATCTGAGGTGATTTTTTTTCTATTTGAGATGGTTTATGAAAAGAGGCAGAAACACCCAGCTGGCTCTCAGACAGATTTACGTTTCCTTCTCCCTGTATGCCTTAAGCTATTGTTCCCCTTACAATGTTTACCTCGCCATGATTTTACCTCAGAAGTATGAATTGATGCAATGCCTTAAGGGTTTTGTATGGATGGCCCTTTCGCTTGCTGTTTTTCCAGCAAATCTGGTGTTGGGACAGAAGAACATAACACACAATTAAATGGGAGTCACTCAACTCCAGTTCTTTTCCATTTCTGCTGACTAGTATTGCATAGGGAAAAAGGTGCATTTAATTCAAATCCATGACTCAGTTTTGGGTCCAGACAGCTGTCACCGGAACATACCCATTGTCGGAAAAAACCTGCACACAGGCAGAGAAGACAAAAAACATTTCACAGTATAAATCAGCAGTAGGCGTTAACAGCAGGACACATTAGTCAGTGCTTTAGTTTAATAATTGTTTTTCAAAGGGGAACTGTGGGAACATGGCCTATGTAACTTTCATAGTCTCTTACAATTGTTCACACTCTTGGTCGCTGCCAGTACAAACACGGTTTTCTACTGTGTAGGTCCACAGAAGACACTGGGAGCTCAGTGTCTTGGTCAAAGAGAATGTTTCTCACCCAGATTTGATCTAGTCAAGGACACAGTGGATGATTATTAGGCCACAAGTTTCCTTATGTGCCCTGATGACATTCTATCTTATACAACACATAGCCCCGGTTTGTGCTTCCCAAGGAGTCACAGAGCTAAGAATTCAGCTTTTTCTGAAAAATAAACACTATGCCTGGTTGTCTCTGACAAACCCAGAGGGTCAGTCAACACTTAATTAATAATAGTATAAAGGTGTTTCCAGATTACACAAAGTTTTTAATGTTATGTGGCTGAAACAATCCCCAGTATATACTGTACATTCTTAACCCGTTTTCCAAGTTGCTGCTCTCTCAATCTGTTTTTATTGGCCAAGTGGGAGAGTGTACAACGAACGTGTCACTTTGCTTTAGTTGGTTATTTTATAAGCAAATTTAAAATAACAGAATGTATCATAAATGCAGATCAATATAAACAGTTGACCCTGAGCTGTTTTTCTGACAGAAACAAGCAGTTTGGTCAGTTATTCCAAATCCTAGAAGCCACAATGGTGCAAATAAAGACTCTGTGCAGGGTCTTGTATAGAACCCACACACACAGAAATTAAAAATTAAAATGTCTTTATCTTTCTCTGCCCTTGTTTCCCTCCTCTTCAGGCAGGGGTTCCCCCCGTGACCTGAGAGTTTTTGACCAGACCGTGTCCTCCATGAGGGTCTCATGGGAGCCAGCGCCGGGACATGTGCTCCACTACCGCGTGGCGTACAGTCCCTCTGCTGGTGGCCCCAGGAAGGAAGTGTCAGTAAAGGGTGACAGCACAGCAACTCTCCTCAAGAACCTGCAGCCGGACACCGAGTATGACATCTTCGTCAGCGCGCGATACTCCTCAGGCCTGGGTGACGCACTGGAGGGACAAGGCGCCACTCTAGAAGGTAAGCCTGTTACACCTCTGTCATATGAATACAATTTTGGTTATAGTGGCCATAAAACAAGCAGACGGTCACAGATTCTTGGGTTATAAAGTTGCCAGTGAACAGACACAGAGCATCATTCTGTTTGAGTTGTGTTTGTATCCATATGATTACAGTAAGTCTGGTATTCACTCTGCTTTTATCTATGGTTTGATCTTTACCAACTCTGGAGAAGAAGATCTGTCTCTTTAGTCAAGAGTCAAGTCAAGATTTTCTTTTGCCATTTATGCATAAACAGACGGTCTAGGCATATAGGAATTCTTGTGTAGTTCTCCTTTGGAGTCAGGTAAGGAGTCACAAGCCAGAAAGAACATTTAGTTTTAAAATAAAAAAAGTTACATAAAGGCAACAAAGTATTAAAAACCACAATACACTAAAATAGGGTAATAGTATTTTCCACAGTGAACTTCAAACATTTCACTTATCAAGTCACATGGTGGAGTTGGATATGTCGTTACGCTTGGTGAGGTAGTGAGGGGTTATAACATACTAAAACACAGTTTGTATTCAGGCCTGTTTCCATTGTTTGGTAGAGAATGTCCTGCTATTACTCAGGTCCCCCAAGAGAACACTGTTGATGAGATGGTCTCACAAAAATACCTTGTGGAACATTTCTGTATTATTATTATTCTGTAAGGGGTTATTGCACATATATTCTCACATTTCTCACATTTTCATATTTGCCATGAGTTTTACTGTGGCAGGGAAAAAGCTGTTGTAAAGTCTAGTTCTGTGTGTGATGGTACTGTCTGCCCTACTGTGCCTGAGGCTGTAGGTGCAGTTTTTGTGTCTGAGCAGAGAGTGAGCTGGGTCGGCGTGGATCCCTTTTCCACCCTTTTACGACAGCGCTGTGTGTACAGTGTGTCCATAGCAGGCAGTTCAGTCCCAGTGATCCTCTCTGCAGTCTTTATGACCCTTTGAAGAGCCTTCCTCTCTGCCTGTGTGGTGTTACCATACCAGACTGTGATGCCAGTAGTGAGGATGCTCTCTACCAGTCCTCTATAAGCCTGAGTGAGGGGGCGATGGTTCAGACCAGCTTTTCTGAGCCGCCTGATGAAGTATAGCCACTACTGGGCTTTCTTCACTGTAGCCCCTAAATGCTGCACTAATCTCTGTGTCTGTCTGCTGTTTGGATGGGTTTATCAGAGCGGGTTTGATTAAAACAGCTGCTGCTGCAAACAGTGAGATTATACTACAACAGTAAATGTTTTGCAAAGCCTGAGCTACAAGAGGCTGAGAAGCTGTGCAGAGCTTCTACTCCAGGGGTTCACTGGTTGTCATTTTCACACTCTGATCAACAAATTCACTTTCTACAATCATTTTATTTCCTGTTGATTAAAGATGAATTTTTCCCTTGGTTTCTATTTTAGTTAACATACAAATCCACATAAAGTGCAGGTATATGTCCTGAAAAACACAAATGCATAGCAGCTCTTGATGATGATCCATTATGAGATGTACAACGGACTTTTAGTAATGCATTGTTTATAAGAGATAAGTAAAAAAGAAACACACAGACATTGAGGTATGTTCATATCTAAAGTAGAAGTAAAATAAACAGTCGAACTATCTAAAGCTTGACATGTTTCTGGTTTAGCTCTGGCACTGAGCCGGGATCTCCTGAGCTGCCCAGATTAAACAGTTATGCTCCATTTTTATGACTGTGTGGCTCAACAACCACAGCTAATGTCTGAGGTTTTACTTTAGTTGCTGTGACTAAACCCTGGAAGATGACCAAATCATCAGAAGGGCCTTTAAAACAAACTCTGCAAACACTGTGTTTAAACATGGCTTATGTTTGCTCCAGCGCAAAATGTTAGAAGTGATCTTACTGTCAGTACCCAGCGAGGCTTCAAAGGTCAGGCTTGTTGTTACTGGAGAGTAATATAAACTTTCAGAACAAGAGTGGAGAGAGATGGTGAGAAGGAAGAGGAGAGGACCAAACCATAAGGCTTTTGTGTAGGTTTACTCGTGGTGTTGATGAGAAAGAGAAATACATTTTTGTGCCCCCAAGGTCTCATTTTCATAGTTGTGTACGTCATTTTTATCAGTTATGAAAACAAGTTAACTGCTGAGCTCAAGGCATTAAGCTTAAACTGATCTCAGCCCATAGATTACAACAATGGGGCTTAGATCATCTTAGCCTTAAGATACATTTGGGATTCTGGGATGCAGTACAGTTGCTACAACAGAGATCAACAGATCAGGGACATAATGTTCATAAGTTCACACAGTTTGAAAACAAACTCATTTGAAAGGAAGCATGTGAGAGCACCCAAAATGCTTGTACTAATTCTTCTTTGCATCGAAAAACTGCACATGCGACTTAAATACAGTTGGTCCAAGTTAAACCAAGGGGTCATTGTGCAAAACCTTGGTCTGCATCTAGGTCTCCAGCCTCCATGAGGCAGTGGTAGAGGGGAGAGGGGAGAAGGGAGGGCCTGCAGCCCTCAGCCAAATTTGCACAAATGATATTTTGAAATTGAGCGCCTCCCAACAGGAAGTTGGATCAACCAGTTGGTGTGCAGGACGCATAACTCTACACAACATGCAGTTGAGATTTGGCAGGTGTGTGTGTTTAAACCCTTCTGCTTACACCTGGTTATAAAAAGTATGAATTGGCCTTTAGACGGCGTCTCCACCACCATCATCAAAACACCACATGAAGGAATATTTGTTGGAAGAACGGTGTTCATCCCTCCAGGAGGGCGCAGAGACATGGAGAGTCAGTGCCAAGGTGGAGCTGTTTGGTGGCACGTGGTGGCCCAGCTCCTCACTGGGACTCTGTGTTGGTGCTTTTCTTTCATTGGTCCGGCGTCTGTAGCCCTTTAAGCCACATGCAATAACAGTAGCAATGGACACAGCAGCCAGCCACACAGGCTAAGAGTTAAAGATGAGACACAGCAAGACTGGACAGGAATGTCACCCAGCTGAGAGCAGGGCTGGAAGGTTAGGCGGAGCAGGGGTGACCGACTCATTCCTGTCTGTCGTCTTTCTGGTTATGGACCATTCTCCGTGTGTCTTTGTTTCATGCTGTCACTGCATTTCCAATTTTATCTCCCTCTTCTGTTTTTCTTTTTCTCTTCATATTAGTTTTATTCTATCTCCATCTGTGTCTTGCTCTCAGTTCCTTTCTATTTTCCCTCTCTCTCTTTCATTTTGGGCTTGTCTGGAATTTGATAGTCTGTGTGTTTGGGCCTGCACAGCCTAGACGCTTCCTTGGTCACAGTACCATCTCTGTTTGATGCTTCAGATGCGAACTAGCGTAGCGCAGTGAATTGGTTTTGTCTGGTTCAGGTTGAGGACGCTTGAAGTGCATCGTTAAGGCCTCCAGACATCCCTGGTTTTGGCTGACATTAGAGGCAGTTGGCAGGAGCGTCCTCACTACCTCTGTCATTCACTTAGTCTCTTTACATGCAGGACTAAACCTGCAGTGGCAAAGTCAGCAGCACTGATACTATGCTGCCATTAAAACCAGTGAGCTCACTCTTTCTTATTGTAAAAACATTTTACTGTAAAAGCTCATGTTAAGCAAGACATTTCCGTTTACGACCAAATGGTAGCTAAAATGGAAAACTCTTCTTCATGCCAAGATCAGAAGGTTACGACGTTTTCTGTAACATATCAAATCTAATTCTTTGCCCAAACCAATGTATAAATGCTACAGAGACTGTTTTCATTCACTGCTAATTTGTCCAAACAATGGCACCAGTGGATGCCCTGGTAAAGTCAGATGGCATTTGTATGAATGTAGTTCATCTCACTCAGTTGTTCCAAAGCTGATATATAAAGGAGCTGCAGCTGCTTTTGATTTTTTTTTCACTTTTCACCAAGGTCTTCACTTTTAACACTCATTTTGAAGAACGTCCAAAAAGCTGACATTAACCAGGGCTTCCTGACTGTGGGGCCAGTGTAGTGTGCCGTGGCAGCCTTTCAAAACTGTAAGAGAAGGGAACATTTAAGGAATCTCAGAGGTGAAACATGCTGTGAGATTGATAACTGTGCATTTTTAGAATTATATAATGCATTTTGAACAGCTTCCACAGGCCTCTGAAATCAAAAAACGGTTATAAAAATGTGAGTAAATTGAAAATGTGTTGAATAGGAGGTTGTCAAAGGTGATCCATACAAGGGCCATCCAGACAATTTTTGGTTCCAGTTTTGAGCTCTTGTCTTTTATGTTGTTTTGCCAGGGCTCCGTTGGAAAAGAAGTTGCAAACCTCAATGTGACTTAAAATAAAAGTTTAATAACTTTTGCTTAAAGTGTCCATTAAAACCCCTAAAAACATGGCTGTCAATCTTTCACCCAGGAGGATTCATCTAGATTCTTTAAAAGCTGGCAGGCAGTTTGTTCTTTGCAGTGTTTCCAGGCCTCTTCAGGGGATGTTCAGGGGATGCAGGTGTTAAGGTGGAGTTTGGATTAATTACCCAAACATATGACAAGGCTACAGGTTTTGGCTACAGGACACTTAATACTCCTGTGGTGTGCTTGGCTGTCAATATACTTAATGTGTGTTTAGTTCCCAGTTTCTAATTACGATGAAAGGATCTATTTTGGCTGAAATGAACAGCTCTCCAGTTTTCACATGAAGGGAAACCAGGGAAAAGGAGAACATGAGTGCTGTGGGGTGCCGCTTGAACTGGCTGCAAACAAATACCTCGCTGTGATCTTGCTATGTATTGATAGAGGTTTTGGAAGCACCGATCAAGAGAATGTGCCAAAATACAGCACTTAAGAAGTGTTTCCTCCTTTTTTTTCATCAAAGCCTCGGATAGAAGGTTTTTTACATCAATACATTAAATCTTCTGTTAGATGGAGTGAACAGACATAGGCTTGCTTTTATTCAAAGCACAAACAAATGGATTCATTTAGAGCAAGGGCCCTCGTTGGAGCTGGACCCCTCAGCGATGTTTGGGTACGTTTACATTTACATTCCCATTTGAATTGAGATTCTGATCTTTGCTTCCAGATTTTATCAAGTTTTGAGGCTGCAGTGCTTCATACTTTGTCTTGGTAAAAGGACAAAGGCTCTGCTGAATCTAGTGTGCTTCACATGTTTTCACTTTACAGGGTGTCCTAAATTTGGCTGACTCTGTGGCATTATGATGACTGTGGACATTAAAACTGCATGAACGCTTTGTCAGCAGGTTCAGAATTTCACCACAGAAAACAGGAATGCACTGACCCGAGGTGTTCATGATCCCTGAACTCTGTATCTGCTGAGTGATACCAGTGATCTGTATGGCTCACTGTGTGGACACAGCTCTCTGTCAGGAAGCGGGTTTCAATAGAGCTAACAGTCACTTTGTTGTGTTTGCTTGTTTGTGTTACTCTGCTGTAGCATTTGAGCCACTTGATCCCTGGGTTACCTGTATGAAAACTACAGAGACTCTGCAGTTCGCGGGCTTTAACCGGCTGACAGTAGAGGGAACATGTCAAGTAGCCAAGTTAATATACAAAGTAAGAGACTTTCCACTGTGACTGTAAGGTTTCTTCAGCAGGGAGACCCAGATACAGTCTCCTCCTCTAGCTTTGGGTCAGACAGCATGAGAGACTTCTCAAGTCTCAAGTTGCCATATAGCATAAAAAGGTTCAATTGGCTTCACTTTGCTCTCAAAAGTTATAAACATGTTAAGCAGTTTTGTGACAAATGGCTTTGGATACAAGAGGATGAAGCCAGAAAACTTTTCCAGCATGAAAAAAAAAACCAAACCAATCAGTAATACAGTAATATGTACAAGTAGATGGATAGGACATGTACTTATTTTACTAATACTTTTCATCTTAAGATATTATTCTTCCCAAGAAATATGATTTTAAGAATACCTTGAATTTTAGGTTAGCTGCCATTGATACATTTATGTAGTTCCATATTTGTTTACAGGACTGACAGACAGACTGAGGCATGAAGGGCAGTGGAAATATCCCAAAAATGCATTACATTTTCTGTGGTTTTGTTCAGCTTTGATTTGTAATGGACTGTGGAAAAACAGGTTTGAGAGCATTTCAGGCAGCGTCTGTGTAACGCCACATATTCCGATCTCCATCTGATGGCTGTCTGTGGCTCCAGACTCGGCTTCCAGCTGGGACTGTTCCTTAAAGCAGATAGAAAATGGCAGCAGCCGTGGAGAGCCCGCAGCTCCCTGTTAATGGCTACAGTGCTGTGGCGAAGGCTGAGTGACAGTGAGCGTACATGTGAAAGCAAACTGATAGTTACTGTATATGCATCTATAAAGTAAAGTTCAATAAACACAGGGTTGGAAATTTAGTCTTATAGTCACATTAACTTTGCTTTTTTTTTCTTAAGTCAGAAATGCCTCAGCCTTTCAAATTAAAAGCCTTGTTACAGTTTATCTGCAACTTTCAGAGCATTTTTTTTTCACATATTATTACCAGTGAATGCTGAACAGAGCAGCTGAGAAAACTGATGTCATGATATGCCTGTCAAAATGTATTAAACGTATTCATTAATAGCATTTGTCTTAACACACCCTTCAGTCTGGCCACATGTTTGGCATATTTAAAAAGATGATCAAAATTTCCGGTATTAGTTGGCAGGAACAAAAAAAGGCTCTGAACGACATCCAGGTTTATTTCACTTTATTACGTTTTTTTTTCTATTTGGTTTTCACTGCAGAAAGGCATGCACACATTTTGATTCTCTGGCCTTTGTCCATATGCAGAGAAATTTTTAAATGAAATGTCCTGATTTTGGTTGTTTTGAATTCAGACCAAAACCAATTTTTACAACTACAAATGTTTAGTTTCCTTTTTAGATTTAATTTCTCCAAAGATCTGCACCCACTGGCAAAAGCTACACTGTGATTTATTTCATGATAGTTTGAGTTCATGTCTTATCACGTGGGAAAAACTTGGCTTCTCAGTCTTTCCAGCGCCTCCTCTGTAGACGCTGTCACCCCCTTCGCCTCTCCCACCATTCAGATACTCCCATGGTCTCCTGTGTCTATACGGAAAAGTGAAGAAATATCTGCTTGCAGCAACATGAGCCACTGCGTTGGTGGGAATTAGATTTGGTCTCGGTCAGTTAAACAAATCTGAGTTTTGGCTTCTGTGTGCTTCAGCAGTCAGAAAGTTGAGGTCCTGAAACTTCTGAAAATGCTTTAATACAGTCACCCTGTGTGTATGTTTGTTTATATGTTCTTGATTTACCATTTGTGTACGAACCAGTTTCAGAGTAAGCTCATGTTTGTAAAATGCCATTTATTCACTCCATCACTGCAGCTGTTGTTGAGTTTAGGATTAATGTTGATGGGTTAAAGTAGGTTAGAGTAAGGGTTAACTCTCACAAGCAACAAGAGTTTTCATGGTATGTAAAGGGTTTTTGGTAGTAACAACAGTTAAATAAATAAATTGAAACGTTTCATCGTCTAGAGTGGTAGAGAAAACCCATGGAGTGTCTGAAATCAAAATCAGTTAATTTCATATGTCTCTGCCAATTAAATGTAATTTCATCCAGATGATGCCACAAGATCAGTATGTTCGGCTGCTCCCCAGTTTTTCGGGGGGTCACCACAGTCGATTCCAACAATCTGCCAATGTTTTGAAAGGTTAACAGGTTTTTGGGGTCAAAGGCCAGAGGGTGTCTGTACAGATTGTGAAGCCTGGGGCAAATGTGTCATTTTTATATGGGGCCATATAAGTAAATTTGACTTGACCTTACTTGAAATACATGTAGTGCAGTAGTTGTCTCTGAAATTTAGTGTAGTCAAAGTATGAAGTAGCAGAAAACGTAAATACTCAAGTACAAGTACCTCTAAATGTGAAGTAGCTACAATACGTGAGTAAATGTACTTAGTTCCTTTTGGCCACTGATAATCCTCCTGTACATTTCTGTGCACTATAGCGTTTATTAAACCCACAATAACTGTCCACACTCGTTGTGTTTAGATGTGGGCCCTCCTAGAGACCTGGTCACCAGCGATGTGACCGACACCAGCTTCGCCGTGTCATGGACACCAGCGCCTGGGAACGTGAGGATGTACCGGCTCCAGTGGAAGTCACCGTTTTCTGGGGAAGCTGGAGATAAGTCGTTGCCCGGCGACGTTACCAGCACCGTGCTGGAAGCGCTAACCCCGGAGACACTTTACCGAGTTTCTGTGGTTGCCGTCTATGGTGACACAATCAGCGACCCGCTAACCGGACAGGAAACCACCGATGGTGAGAACGGAGACTGGCTTTCCAGCTAATTCTGACATTAAACGTACGCTCTTTGGTGGAGCTGGCAGGATTGAAATATCATTCCGAGTAAAAGAGAAGCCATACTGTTAAAATTTAAGCTAGTTAAGAATCATTGAACAATTTGCAAGAAAAATAAGTAGCTGTAGCTAACGCTTAGCTTTTAGCTAACGTTTAGCTTTTAGCTAACGTTTAGCTTTTAGCGAACGTTTAGCTTTCAGCTAACGCTTAGCTTTTTGTTAACGTAACCTTCACGCCCGAGGGTCACAGAGGGTGGCCGTAAGCTATTAAACTGGACAGCTCCACAGAGAGGGACCCGACCAGTGACCGACCACAGTATATTATGTTAAACTACTTTATGTTTCATGACAGTGGTTTTTGTGATGGTGAGCGAATAGCTTGGCCGACCAAAGCTGCTCTGTTTCTAACAACAACTAGCATCCACCCAGCAGGGAAGCTAAACACTGAGAGGGCTAAAGCTAGGAGAGAGGCTAGTTTATACAGATGCTAATAATACTTTTTAAAAGCACTCTGAGGAATCTGTAAATCTTTTCTTAAGCAAATATTAAATTGTCTAACTCTAATAAGATACAGTGTAAAATTGGCAGAATTTCAGTTAAATTAAATTAAAAAAAAAAGAGTAAACCAGGCTTTGCTATGTTTTAGTTGGTGCCAAAAAGGTATTCAGGCTCATTATACAGATTGTGTAACCAGCACTTTACCACCAGCTTGTCTCAGTTGGGATTGATGCTCTAGTTTTTCAAATCTAAAAAAGATTCTAGTTAGATTATTTTCTGTCTCAGACACAGGCCTACCTTTGAGAAAACAAACCCCTCCTGTGTATCCATATTTACTCAAAGCAATGAATATACAGTATACAGGAAAGAGCAGCTGTATTGAACCACCTGGAGGTTAAAATACATTCTTGATCAAGGGTGCAGCGACTGGTTGCTCTGTGAGCCGCTCTGCAGCAGTCAGGAGGTTTAAAAGTCACTGACCGGGTCACAAACCCATTTCTTTAACCATCACAGGGAAAGGTTGAAAGTTTTGGCTTTGTTCTCAGTGTTGGACATTTGGTAGAATATCTTTTGATTACAAGGAAATGTGCCATATGAATAGAAGCCAAAATAGAATTAGTACTTCATTTTATCAGAAAAACAAAGTATGAGCTTGCATAATCATACAAAGGTTTTCTGCTTTCCAGCCAATGGTCCAAACATATAAAGTAGGACTTTTGTTTTGGATTTTTCCCAAACTGGGATGTGCAGTTGTCGTGCACTTAGAAATAACACAACTCATGGCTGAGGGGAGTACTGGTACAACGTGTGCGTCCTGTTGATGCACTGTGAACTGCAGGCTGACATATTTCACCAGACACCAGACAAACTCTAAATGTCAACACATTGCTCAGTCAGTATGCACACAGAGGAAATCAAATGGTCCACAGGCCACCCACAACAGAGCAACCTGTAGGTAAACTAACACACACTGCCCGACCACTTTATTAGGTACACCTGTACAATTGTCTGCACTTCAGTGCAGCATGTCTGCCTTAACATCTGTGTTTATGAAGCTCAAAATGTTTCATTTTTTGGTGAAACTGTCATAAATGTATACATTCAACTAGTTTATGTTTTTTTTGTTGCATTGAAGCGCATTCAAATGCACAGGTGTACCTAATAAAGTGGCCTGGCCATGTATCTTCCAGCTAGTCCATCTCCAGCTGTGCAGTTTTATTCAAACCTATCAACATGCTGCAAAGTTGGATGTCTTGATTCGTTTTGTCGGTAAAGTATTTGAAAAAACTTTCATTGGGGTCATTAAATATTATTCCCTTGCAAAGATTTTTATATACTTTACAGAGTCATTGGAATAAGTTGATTTAAATTTATAGGCTTTGGATTTTTTGTGGGAAAAGGATGTGGTTAGCATTTTGATCAAATCTGGGTAAAAGCCTAATTCATAACCAGTTTTGGCATGAACCTGAATATTACTCAACATTTATATGAGCACATCCAGTTTACTGAAGGATTATAAAGGGAAACCACAGTGGGCCTGAAAATAAGCCTGGATGGTTGTTTGAAGAGTTGCTATAAAAATAAATAGTTCCTGGCTTTTGAGTGGGCATCGGGAGCAGAGGGGAATGTGTGGAATAATGCACATACAGATAAAATCTGACCAAGAATGGTCTGTACAGCAACGTGAAGGAGCAAGTGACGGTTACAGAGGATGAGATAGTAGAAGGAACAGCACAGTTCATAGGTAGATTGGACAGAACAAGTCTTGGACACAAGCCTTGCTTCATTTTCAGATATTTGTTAAAATAAACCTGTTTATTTGAAGATACTAATTGTTGGGGGAAAATAAAAATGGAAGAGTTTATGTCGGTCAGTCCAGGGTTTCTGCACACTTGTCTTAGATGAACACTAAACTACAGTGTCTGCATCCTGCTAACTTGCATGTGTTATTTGTGTTAAGCCTCCACTGCTGGTAAAAGACTGACTGTGTCAGATGAGACCGAGCGAACCATGAAAGTAAAGTGGACGCCGGCGCCAGGCAGAGTGGTCAACTACCGTCTGAAGTATGTCCCAAGAAATGGAGGCAAAGAAGTGGCTCTGAAGATCCCTGGCACGGTGACTTCCACCGTCATGAAGCGCCTGCAGCCCCTGACCACTTATAACATCACCGTTCACCCCATTTACAAGCACGGGGAAGGAAAAGCAAGGCAAGGAGTAGGAACGACACGTACGTTGGTCCATGATTCAACCCTCTGAGAAACAGTACACTGCAGAAACATGTCCATTTTAACCAAGACGTTTAAACCTCATTCTTCACTTTACCATTGATGGAAGAAGTAAAACAAATATGCTTCTGAGGTGATTTCAGCTTTTTCTGGATCCCATCAGATCACAAGCTGTTCTCTACATGTAGTTAGAAGCAGTTTTGAGTAGTGACATTAGCCTAGTTTAGCTCTGCTGGATGTCAGCGGCATCGGGTAGCCCTTCACCTCCAACTAGGGAAGTAGTGGGTAGTTCTCTCTTTTTCATTGATGACCATTTATTGCCACAGAATCACTGGGTTCAGAATTAACTGTCAATATAATAATGCCCTTAAACCTCCATTACTTTATGTTGCTCCCACTGTGTATAAATATACATATTCCTGATACATATCATGTTTTTAACAGAGGATTTTTAATCTTTGGTCAACATGTACAAAGTATTTCAAGTGTATTTCTCTAATTTTGAAAGTCCCAGGTGATTGGTGTCACAGACGACCAGTGATCCTGACCAAGGCTAATTAACAGTTCACCAGCACGACTTTCTCTGCCTCTGAATTAAGTAGAATTGTTAAAATTCTCTCCAATAGCATCTGTTTAAAGCTAGGATAAATATGTTTTGACCTCCATCTCAAAAGGCTTCCCAAATGTTGAGTAAAATGTCAGTACTGTTAAAATCGCCTTATTTAACAGCCTTGTCACTTGTATTCAGAGAAATGCTATCGAAGGTTGGGCTGCATTGAAAAGAGATGGGATTGTGTCATCCAAGTTGCAGATTTTTTTTCCTGCACTTTTCCATCAAAAATGGAAGTTTAAACGACTTGTTAAGATGAATATTTCTCACGCTACAGGTGCTGCTGCGCTGCAGAGAAGCAGCATCGCACTAAAATCACCATTAAACACACGCTCAATCACACGCTAGCATTACTAACGCACAGCATGACACTGGGCTTTTTAACGAATGACACAGAGTTCAAGGAATTGTATTATGGACTAATGAGAACCTGGCTTGAATGTAGTGTGGCTGATCTTTAAAACCTTTGCCCAGAGTTTGGAGTTATGTTGAAGTTTCTTTTGCGCAAGTGTGTCATGAAGTTCTTGTTGCGTTCTCCTATTTCAGTGTCACTCTTCAAGGCTCCCAGGAACCTCCACACTTCAGAGCCAACCAAGAACAGTTTCAGGGTCTCCTGGGATGCGGCACCGGGAGATGTTAAGGGCTACAAAGTGACCTTTCACCCTGCTGGAGAGGATGTTGACCTAGAGCAGTTACTTGTTGGACCCTATGATAACACAGTTGTTCTAGAGGAACTCAGGTATGCTTAAGTTATTTAAATATTCAGGTGACTTTTATGTGTTAATCATAAAGTTTAATGCCACATAAGACTGCGTGAAGTTGCAGATTTATTTTCTGTTGATCTTATGATGAATTGTTACAGCTCAAAGTGTCAAACTGTGGATGTTTAACTTTGGCCTGAAGGTGAAGAAAAAATTCTTATTTGTAAGAGATCCAGTAAAAGCTTATTTATTTTACAACTGTGGACATCTCACTGACACTCCAGCTTTCTAATAGAGAATCTGGAATATTGATACAGGTTTATGTCCTTTTCCTCTCAGGGCAGGAACAAAGTACTCAGTGGCTGTGTTTGGGATGTTTGATGGAGGGGAGAGTTTGCCTTTGGCAGGAGAAGAGAAAACGACCCTCTCTGATGCTCCTGAGCTGCCTCCTCTTGACCCTTCTGGTAAAGGCTGATAACTCTGTCACACCACAACCCACACTCTGCTGTCAGCCCTAAAGAGAAGGCCTGCAGAGCAGACTCACTCCGATCCAGGTCCCTTCAGAACAGGAGGGGTCTGACTTTGACGAGCCCAGATTAGAGCCAGACTGTTTTTAAACTAAGTTCATATCGCTGTCGTGTTGGAATCACAGACCAACATTTAGTGCAGATGATTCTAATTAGTACAAATGATTTTGAGGTGGGTGGCTTGTGCTTGCTCAGCTCCCTCATGTCTCATTTGGTGTGTGATCTGGAGTAAAATGACACGCTGTTTAACAAAGATCTGCTGAAGTGCAGGACTAATATTTATGGGCATGTTCCCTGACCACCTTGCATGATAGAATTTGCTGGTGTGTGAGCAGCCACCCCACAGTGTGCTGACCTTTAATATATATCTCTCCTAGATGAGTTACTATTGAGCTCAATATCTGCTGCCCAAATGTATTTTTTTCATACAAAAGAGATATTTAGCTTTTTTCCTGTTGCCTGATGTGTGGAGAAGGGCTCTGCTCACAATTACAGAGTTTTTTATGACCCAGAGTGTTATCTGCTGCCAGGATGTATGCAGCTGTTCCAATA
>NW_018128100.1:399457-421800 GCF_001952655.1 Monopterus albus
CCTGCTGTAATGCGGAACAGACACAGTGACTGAGCGAGGAACAGGCCAGGATGTTCCACCGAGGTTCCACTCAGAGATCCTCGTATATTAAAGCACAGCTCTCACATGGCAGGCTGCTTAGTGACGGCCTTAATCCAGACTTTGTGACAGGTCCATATGCTCTGGCAGAGCTGCTCCAAGCCATAATACACTTCAGAATTCTTTTGTGCTTTTTAAAACTTTTCATCATTAAGCAAGGTGAAAAACCTGTCACTGAAGGGAGAAAGCTGTACACGTCCAGCAGCACATGAAAGCTTATTACCATCACTTTAATATTTTTAGACCAAATACATTATCTGATTATCAAGACAAGTGATGATACCCAGAATATGAACTAATTCTTATGTAGCCATGAGACACTTGAGATGGAGTTCCTCCAAAATGGTGTAAATCATATTAAAAAAACTAAACAAAACAAAAAGCAAACCCCATGCTGACACAGAATCTGCTTCACTTTTCTGTCAGTAAACGCATCTGATTCTCTCAAATGTGTGTTTTATGGTTTTGGAGCAAAACACCATTTTATTTTAAGTATGAAGTCATTGTCAGCTGCTGGCCTGAGCACAGAACAGCAAAATCTCAGAACTGTTGGAGGTTTCTGAGGAACACTGCTGATTTATACCCCACAGTCAGACTGAGCTCAGTATTTATTTGCTCGTACCCAGAGACACTGAATCCAGCAGTTGTCTGCTGCACATTAGGTGCCTCTCAAAGCTGCCTCTGTTTATGACATCACTTTTTATTAATGAGTGTCAGAGGGACACACGAATATGTTGTTTACTGGTGGTGATAAAACTCAAACAGGCTGCAGCCAAGCATCCACCTCAGCTATCTGATCATCCACCATCTGTTTCTGCAGCCTGCTGACAAAGAACTGAAAAATTCAACCTGTTTTCAATCGTACACGCACGGGCCTGATTTTTAATCACTCTGTGTCCACTGGGCGGTCGTCCTGGAGGACGAGCAGCCGTCTTTCTGCCCCTACAGGTTCACCCCTACAGGTGCCTGGAGCAGCAGTGTGCAGTAACTCTGGAGAACAGGAGTCTTCTTATATCACAGTGTGAGAGAGGCTTCCTCCCGCTGGAGGGGACAGGCTCAGTGCCAGCCAGAAAAGACCACAGGGCTGAGTCGCCGCTGGATATAAAAACTTGCTGTGCTGGGAGAGAGAGAAAGAAATGGCCCTGAAGAGAGAGCAGTTAATCCAGAAATGACAACTGTTACACAAAGTGCTCAGTGTGAATTATTCTGTGTTACATAAAGCTGTGTAAACTATTCTGCTGTGTAAACATCTTCCACTTGTGATTGTGAGTTTTGTGATATGCTCCTGCTCCTCACTTCTCTCTCTTCCCTCATTTATCCCAAAGAGTTTCCTCTGACTTTCTCATACTTTCCCACATGCAGTCATTTCTAAAGGTTCATATAAAGCTGAGCGGACACTCGTGGTGGGTGTCTGTGTGGTACCAGGCGTCTCTCTCACTGCCCCCTTTCACCATCTCTCTGCAGCCACCGAGTGCAAGACCACAGCGAAGGCCGACATCGTGCTGCTAGTCGACGGCTCCTGGAGCATCGGCCGCGTTAACTTCAGAACCATCCGTAACTTCATCAGTCGCATGATCAGCGTCTTTGACATTGGCCCGGACAAAGTCCAGATCGGTAATATCTCACAGTTATTACTACTCATACCACAACTATTAAAACTTTCACAGTCATTTGTTCTACTGACTCTTGCCACTGTTGTGTAGTTACAGAAGTCAGAGCGCTGTATTAATTCCATTAATTACTGTAATTTTTTGTTGGTAAACTGGTTAAATTGGAATCACTGCATAGATGTTGTGAAGAAAATGACAGCCAATCTGTGTCCCCTCTGTGTTTCCACACGTCTTCATGTGCTTTTCAGGTCTGACGCAGTACAGTGGAGACCCGAAGACCGAGTGGCACCTCAATACCCATTCGACCAAGGCGTCCCTGCTTAATGCTGTCAACCAGCTGCCATACAAAGGAGGAAACACCATGACAGGTCATTCAACAGCATTTGTCAAATCTTCACCAGGTGCAGCCGCACCAGTTTTTGATCCAGATATATTTTTCTGTAGTTTCCTCATTATCCAATGAAGACTGAAGCATATTATTGCTCGAAACATACAACAACAAGTAGGATTTCTTTTTCAGAGTTGAATACTTTACCAAAAACTGTCAAAAAGGTTGTTTGTCTGTGAGATATTCACCATATCTGCCAGAGTACGGCTAAATGCACAACTTTTGTTTGTTACTTGCAAGGTTAGATACTTACCACTGTTGTAGAACAGAAAAGCAGTGTCTTGACTGTGATTTGAAAAGCTGTGTTACAGATGGCATAGTGTATGAAAACCATTTTTAGTGTTGGCTTGCAGCCTCATGTTGGATGGATTTTACCTGGAAAAGAGCTGATTGTGTATGATGGAACCAAACAGAATGTACATGTAGCTTTTCATATGTCCAGACACTGGCTGAATGTTCAGAAATGCCTCTTTATCCATGACATACAGGACTGGCTCTGAGCTACATCCTCGAGAACAACTTCAAACGTCGCATGGGAATGCGAGATGACTCTCGCAAAATTGGTGTCCTGATCACCGACGGAAAGTCCCAGGATGAAATTGTCTTGAACTCACAGAGTCTGAAAGACAGCGGCATCGAACTCTATGCTATCGGTGAGCGATTTAGTCAGCTGGAACAGCAGTCTGAGAAGAGGGTGATCTGTGAAGTGCTGGTTGTTATGTGCTGTAAACAAGACCTGTGCATGAATTAGAAATGCTTAGTTGTTTTTAGCACGTTAAGATCAGTTAGAAGTTACAAGACTGTGAAAAAATGTATTGAAACTAAAGTCTGCCAAGAAACACTGTAATCGGTTTGAAATCTCAAAGCGAGCCATAGAAAATAGTCAGGAGTGATGCACAGCAACCCTGGGATTAGTTGAGTTTGGGCAACAGAAGTGATTTTAGTACTGGACCAGCCAAATCTGGTTTTTAGCTTGGGTGTAACTTAAATAAATTGTTGTTTCAGATCTCATTTTTGAGCCACAGTTTTGATGATATCTTTTGTTTCAGGTATTAAAAACGCCGATGAGAACGAGCTGAGGACCATCGCCTCCGAACCAACTGAAATTCACATGTACAATGTCAACGAATTCCAGTTCCTGACAGACATTGTTGACGACCTGACCGACAACCTCTGTAACAGTGTCAAGGGTGCAGGTAGGAAAAGAGCCCAAACAGTCTGTCAGCGCCACACAGATCACCTGCATCAACTTCAAGATACGTGTATCATGGTTTCAAAAGGCGGCGAACAGTGGCCACATTTGTTTGTGACAGTTTAGAAGGGTGAAGCGTCTTATAGCTGGTAAACAGCGTTTGTTAGTCCAAACATGCTTTCAGTTAATGAAGGAAGGAGGAAGTCTTTGTCAGGCAGGTTTGACCTTTGAAAGATTTTGTCCAGTTTGCTTAAAATTGGAGATTTTGCCCAGTCTTTTTTAAAAACTGCGATTTTGTAATAGCACAACTGAATATGAACAGCAAAAAAATATCAAAACCAGCATATAAACAAGGAAACATAGCATCACACTTGGTGTAATGGCTCTGCCTCCAAACAGCACCTGAGATATAAAACTCAACTTTTTCCGTTTCTACCCCCCTTCTCTCCCTCCTTCTTCTCATTTGTTCCCTCATGCTATGAAGTTTTATGAGTAAATATCTTGATTGGAGCTTGGCTGCTGCTGCTTGCAGCTGTGTTTACAGCTGTATTTGCAGGATATTCTCTAAACACCACAGAATCAGATTTACACCTTTTATTATAATTGGCTGTCCTGAATGGCAGCTTCTCTACCAATAATCTTACCCGTGAAGCCATTTCACTCTGTTGGAGTTGTTGGAACTACAGAGAAGAACTCTGATTATTGCGCAGTGATGCCTTTTTACCTCATAAACAGTCTTCGGCTAACTGCAGACAGCGAGTTGCCTGTTTCTCTGCAGGCTGCACTGAGGTCATAAACCCAACAACAACAAGTTTCATTTTTTCCTGTCATCAGTTTAAGTCACAGAGTTAACGTTCGTTAGCGACAGCTGGTATGGCTCTGCTGGTTGTCATTTTAATCAGTGATGATCAGCAGAAGCTCAAATATTCAAATACTAAAACTGAAAATCGATTACTTACCCAACGAATGAATATTTGGGTCCAGCCTGATTATTTAATGGTGTTTGAGGTCAGATAGAAACTTTGTAGAAAGTCCTAATATTCCAAAATTTACAAACCATAGTTTTTTAAGAGGGACAACCGTACACTGTTTCAGTTTTACTGCAGGCTTTCAGGTGGTTTTAAAGGAAGGACTAAGCTTTTAGTCCAAGTAAAGACATGACCATCAGCGAAATTACACTTCATTGGTACAGCTGCTTATACCCTGCTTGAATGACAAAATTAATGGCAGGTGAGTAGAAATTATGCAGTTATCGTCATCCCCAGATGAGAACATTGTGTTTTTATTATTCACAGATCAGTTCTACCCTTAAAAGCAGGAAAGCAGAAGATCACCCTGGTTTGGCTGAAAAGAGAAAACAAAAATGTGACCTGACATTCTCAATTATTTCACACCATCAAAGGGTTTTGCGACTCAAATCCAAGCATCTGATGGAGATTTTCACATTGGAAGTACTTTCTATCTACAAGTCAGTTTTAGGAGGAAATACAAAGTTAAAGAAAAGCATATTTATAGAAAACCTTTGTCAGTGGAGCTGAACTATGCAGCAGGCCAACAGCTTCGCTATCAGAGGAGCAAACGCCCAAGAGCAGAGTCGTAGCAGCAGGGGTCATTGTGTGGCATACTTGACATGTTGCAACGTATTTTAGCTCCTGTTTGTTCCCTTTCAGAAATTAAAGCGCAGCCGCCCAATAACCTGGTGACATCAGAGGTGACCCACCACTCCTTCCGTGCCAGCTGGACGGCACCCGAAGGCCCCATTGACGTGTATCGCGTCACATACATGACCATGGGAGGAGTGCCTATGGAGGTGAGATAAAGCTTGTCGTCCTTCCTGTTACTCTTCATCAGTCACTGTTAACACTGCTGCATTTCAAGCCAGATCTGAACATAAGTGTTTAACTTGTGGTCACTTCACATCATACGGAAGTCAAAAAGTTCACATAGTAACTTTGTTATACAGGATGTTAATCAGCCCTACCATTTGTTAGCACTGGCTGTGATCATGAATATCATATATCATCTTGCTTATTCATTCCCTCTGGGTCCAATGAGATCAGCTGTAGCCTCTGTAAATGGCACCGGCACCGGTCAGGTAAGATTTACTTGAAAAGATGTTGTCAGTCACATAAAAACAGACTAGCTGACAGTCACATCCTCCCCCATTGTTGAAAATTGTGGTATGTGTCATTCCTATGTGGCAAAAGTTACAAGGCAGATTAAAACCCAACTCTTCACATATCCAGACCTGGCTTGTAGTCAAAACCTTGTTTCTGAGAGCACTGGTGTTTTCCATCCTTTGTGTTTTTATTGGCCTTTGTCAGACAGAGCCTGTGATTGTATCGGGCTCATCTTAAACCAAGCAGACTTTCCACTGTGATCCACTTACTTTAATGCTATAGACCTCAGATGACTCATTGTATATCCTCCCACTTTGTTTATGTTGGATTGCAAAGCACGTATGATCAAAAGCACGAGAACTGATATTTACTTGCTGAGTATTTAGTGTAGACCTCCTCTACAGTGATGTACAGCCATGGTTTGCTGCCGGGTCCCAAAAGAGTCTCAAGTTTTGGTTGTGAAGTTACCTCCAAGTCCCAAACATTATTTCATGTCATACATGTCTGTATGTGCCCATCACTAAATTTAGAGTCTCGGTCTGTTAAATTTAGGAATTTCTTTTTTTATTACTTTCAAATTCTGTTCAATTTATTCTGCTCAGAGACAAAATGAATAGTGCGCCTTGGTGTGTTTGTATTTTGCATGTTCCCATCAGTTTTTAGTTGAACATGATAGAGTATTGACGTCTGAATGTCACAATGTGTCTGCAGTGACTCTGCACCTTTAATTCTGCTCACACAGAATTTTCCCTTAAGTCATTTCAAGTCAAAAGAGTGAAGTCATGAGTCACTGATGTAAAATCAAATGTTGTTTTTAATTTTTTCAAGTGTAAAGGCATCCGTCATGTAACTCGAGTCCAAGCCTCTGCTTCATGTTATCGACGACCATTTCTCAGACCGTGTAAGCAACGCCGTGATGATGTTTGAAAGTCCGCAGTTTTCACTTCAGGTCAGGAGCTATGAAAAAACCCTGCAGAGCCATGAAACGTGCTCAGTATAACTAATGCACCACAATGAATCTTACATCTGCTCAGGTTTTTGTTGTTAGTTCATTTGTCAGTTTTAATTCAGTTTAAGGTGTGGACTGATACGTGATGTCGTCCTGGTGGAGCATAGTCACAATCTGAAATTGAATAAAACCACGCTCTAAAATCATTGCACTTTAATGGTATTTAGATTCTTATAGTAGAAATATTATTATTGCCATTAAACAGTACTTCTATTGGCAAATACACAGATTGGGGGGAAGAGGCGGTATTGGTGCATCCCTAATTAAGGTGGGTGGCTGCACTGTAGTCGTGATAAACTTGATTTTAGAAAATATTTTAAACAACTGGGTTTCCATTGGAAACAGGTTGCACTTAATCGGTTGCAGAGACAAATAACTTGATAAGAAGGAGATGTTTGCCGCTCATATAACTGAACAGTCCACCAGCCTGTGAAGCTGCAGCCGCTTCATGTTAGGATACAGTTCCTCCTCTGGGCTTCATTTTTCAGCAGAGCAACAGGAATGTGTCACCGTTTAGCAGCCAAGTTCACCGTCCCTTGTGAGGGCTTTCTGCCCAGCACATGAATGCAGCACTACAGCTTCGGCTTCACGGACTGTAATCATCTAATGGTGAAAAGGTTCTGGAGCACTACCAAACACTGACTGATAGATCCCGATGAGCAGATTGCCAAGAGAGATCGGTTCACCAATCATCCAGATCTTTAACTGTTTCAGATAACAAGCTGACGTAATCACTGGCTGACAGACTCCCTGTCGTTGTGATTTTTAATGTTACCCTAATGTAGTGTTGGACAGTGAGTTGATGCCTGGTGCCTTGAAAGAACTGAGCTGAAATGATTAGTCATTTTATCGAATAATTAAATCCGCAACAAGTTTAGAATAATTGTGGAGTTAATTTGGAAGTTCCAAAAATTCTGAGGTTGCAGCTTCTAACATGTTTGTATTTAATAACAGAAGGCTGGGAGAGTTGGTTTGGTAAAAGTGATTTAAATACGTGGATGTGGGGCCTGTGAAGCTGTGATGAATGTTTTTCACTAGTTGTGGATGTCTTATAGACTAAATATTAATCAAGTAATTGAAAACACATTCAACACATTGCTTTATTCTGTACACAAGGCGTCTGTTTATCCTGGAAGAGGCATCTCTTCTCTGTTTCTCTTCCTGAGATTATTTTGTTTCACTTCACTCATTTTCTGGGGGTGTTTTTCCTGATCCGTGGGGTTTGGCCCAGGTCAGGTTTGTTGTTGTGAGGCCCAGATTGTCATGAATAAAGTCGTCTTCAAAGCACCTGCCAGGTTGACTTCAGAGCTGATAACCACTCTTTTATGGTTTCAGCTGATGGTCGATGTGACGATGACCACTACAGTGCTGGAAAACCTGAACCCTCTGACTGAGTACCTCGTCAATGTTTACTCTGTGGTCGGTGGGGAGAGCAGCGAGCCGCTGAAGGGCACTGAGACCACCTGTAAGTATGTTTTCTCTTCACCCGGTTGCCTTCCTCTGTTTCTCCTTAAACTTCTAAGGCCTCTTCCTCTTTAACTAATGGCAGAAGTGCTCAGTTTCCGCACTCGATGGCTTTTTCACAATATGCTAGTTGCCCTTTGGTTTGACAGACATGATTAAAGAGGAGCTTTACAGGGTGTTCGCCAATGTTCCCCCTAATTTTTCATGTGTCTGAGCATACACACAAACTCCCTGAGAATTCCTTGGACCACTGTGAGCAACATCAGACGTGCACACTGTGGCCACACCAGTATCACACCTTAAATTTCACCTTATTTTTCCCGTCTGTCCTTCTCACTTCTCCAGTGGTTGTAGACTTTGTCCAGGTTGGTGGCCCCCTGTATTTAATATATAGGACTAGCATTTTGTGCACTGTTATGTCTGTGCTCTCATCTACTATCAGGGTATGCCAGGGTGCATTTTTAACATTGAACACCATCTCATTCTACACTATCTGAATGAGGTCACCAATTCAAAGGCATAATTTTTGCTTCGCCAGCTTTCTGGTATACTCATATTTTGCCATGTGATCGTGGATTTGTTGAACCGACAGCATTGATGCATTCATTTTGATGGCAAGTAGAACATTGTCGATGAGAACTTTAACTTGCTCGGGGTCAGATTTCTTTTTGTGTGACAGCTCGTTCCTCTTCTCTCGATCTTTTGCGCTCTCCTGCAGTAATGTACCGATCCCCATCCCCATCTTGCGTCTTCGTACAATTGCAACAGCATTCAAATGACTTTTCTGCTGAATGTGACGCTTGAGGTAGTCCAACTTCCATTCACTCCACACCTTTCCCTCTGAAAACTCACTTGCTACTTTGGCTTCGCAGCATGTTTTGCAGAGCAGCCCTTTCTCACTCGAAAAAGAAAATATCTCACCCAGTTTCACCTCTTGTTCTTCTGTTCGCACATACTCCGACAACCATTCCATCTTAAAAGAACCGCATTTCTTTTTTACTTTGGCTTGGTGAGTGGATGTGCCACTGCCTGTTCGTTTCGCCATAGTAAAGGGTTAGCTTAGCAGCATTTACCTCTCTTAATTAACTCCGCTGCACCGTTAGCTATATGCTAACCTGCAAAACGGGCACATGCGCATTAAGCGCCGTTAATGACATTGATTGGCTGCGTAAGTAAATACATGCGAACCGCATCATATCATTGGCTGGACAGTGTTAGTCATTGTTTTACTGTAATTACCGCTTGTTGTCACTTGTCACTCACTGAGTTGCATTGCAACATGGGACAGAATAAATTACGTGTTTATTTTATTTATAGTCCATTTTATGTGCTGCATAGATTTGCTGTGTGCGGAGAACGTGGGAGCAGTGCGCGATTGCGCAAGCGCACAGCTTAGAGGGATCAGTGGTGTTCACACATACTGAGACAAATCCCTGGGCCATCAAGAGCCGCCCATTCATTGCCTGTGGAAACTGAGTGCTGTCACTCAGTCCACCCTACTGTGTGAGACAGTGACTGAAGGTGCCCGGCATGGCGACAGCCCACGTCTGGGAAAAGATTTAATGTATGCAGCAACAGCTGGGCAAGAGCCAGTTGGGATTATCTTGATCTCAAACAGTGATGACAAAGATTTTGAGCCAGGCTCAAAGCTGTTAATCATTTTCCTCGTAGGACTGGTATTATGCCACATAAGTTTTGACATTTTTCAGGCGACAAAGTAACCACTGACATCATGTGGTCAGTCTATCCAGGTAAGGCCAATTTAGGAATTTGTTTGGACATTTTCTGAGATGAGTGCTTGTTATCTGACCGGTTATCTGACCGAGCTAGTTCTACCAGCAGACATAAGCCTTAACCTCACGTGTGACATCAAATGTTCTGCAGATCAAAAGTGCTAAACTTCATGACAAGTACGTTATTCTTTATGATTAAAAAGCACATATAGGATTGTCCAGCCTTGGTGTTCTCTGAATACTCGTACAGTCTACTAAAAGACATAAACTGAAGGTGTCCAGAGCCATTCCTCATTCTGACTGCGTGTTTCTGTCCTTTCAGTGCCGCTACCACCAGTGACAAACATCAATGTTTACGATGAGACTGTAACCACCATGAAGGTGTCATGGGAGAAGGTGGACGGTGCCACAGGTTACCTGATGCTCTACAAGTCCATCAATGCCACTGAGCCTCAGCTGGAGCAAGAGGTAAAGAAGTGCTACCTTGAGATGCAACATGGGAGGCTGTGTTTTTACCATGTTGTTTTAAGTTTATTCATTCAAAGAGACACCTGCTTTGACACCAGTAATTTATTATGAATTGCTGTTCTCCTTTTTACCGAGTAACTGCCAATGTGAAGGAGGGAGGCAGTGCCTCTGCCAATAGTTACAAGACTGGACACCTTTAACTGTTTTGATTGAGTTGAGTTGGTTAGTTGACATTGGTTTGCTAGAAACTTAACGCTGCTAAACTAAAGTAACTACCTTAAACAATACATTTAACATACTAATTTCATGGTGGTATCGTGTCCTGTTAGCTGACGTTAGTTAGTTTGTAGTGCAGTCCACATGAAGTTCAGGTCACTTCATGCCCTGTTGCCATGTCCCGTTGTCATTGGATTTATCAGACGGTGTGCAAAATCTTAGTTAATGCACCTTTAACCAGAAAGTGGTAATGTTTAAACATTTTGTCCCCAAATGTTAGGTGAGTACCCCTCTTCTTCTTCTTTTGGCTGTTCCCGTTAGGGGTCGGCACAGCGAATCATCTGTTTCCACCTAACTCTATCCTTGTCATCCTCGATTCTCGCCCCATGTGACTACATATGTACACCACAACACTTAAAATACAAACACTTTTAAACAAAGGAAACACACCCATGGATTTACAAACTCACTCATGATAATTTGTGTGCCCAGCGTTTTCAAATAGACTTTATAACAACGGGCTTTTTCTTCAACCGTGTTACTGCTTCCAGATGGCGATACGATGAGCTCTTGCAGAACAGGAACTTCTTGAACCGCGTTACTGCTTCCAGATGGTGATACGATGAGCTCTTGCAGAACAGGAAGTGGACTACAAAAAGCAGAGACCTCACACAGAGCAGTGGGAAGGATTAGCTAATGGCCGGAAGTCATTGGGATGAAATAAACGGAACAGATGCTATACGCATGGAGCTTGAACGCCTCTGTACTTTTAACCTACACTACAAAGAATCGTACAACAGTAGAGCATTTAAGGGATTATTCAATGTAGGGTTTGTGTAATTCAGCGCATCAAAATAAAGTAGAGCATCATATTATGTATCAACATTAATCATTTGTCATTAAATATGGATTAAAATGACTTTTATAGTGTATTTCTGGCTCAACACAATGATGTATACACTTCATGGCCAGATGTATGTGGCAGACATTACATTCTGGAACCTGGCTGCAGGGATTTTTTTTATCACTCAGGCCCAAAAGCCTCAGTGAGGTCCACACTGATGTTGGTGGCAAGATCTGGCTCACAGTCAGATATCCTGTTCATCCCTGTGGTGGTGGATGGGGTTGAGGTCAGGACCCTGTGCAGGACAGTCAAAACTGAGAAAGCCATTTCTTTTTGGGTTTGACAACATTGTCCACAAAGTTGGAAGCAACTTTGAAAATTCATTGATTTATATTTGAACTAAGGGGTTCAAATGTGCACAAAAATATGCATCTTATTTACCTTTGACTTTGGTATACTGTAGGAAATTCATATGGAATTAGACTACGACATGCAGGAACACTGGTATGGAGCTAATAACGACATTACATCTTTATTTATACACCATTATTTGTATGTTTAGTTTATGTGGAAACATCATGAGTCACGTCAGCAGACCACATCGGTGTTCCTAAACTAGAAAAAGAACAACAACAGAAATCCCCACTTTCTTACAAAGCCAGCCTCTTCTGCTGACCGACCTCCACCTTTGTTGTTCTCTCTCCCTGTCTATCCCACACCCTCTTTCTTTTCTTGTTTTTCTCCCCTTTGTAGGTACGAGTTGATGGAGATGTAAATATTGTCCAGCTGCTGGATCTGACACCCAACACAGCATACACCATCACACTTCACGCCCTGCACGGTGAAGCTGTCAGCGACCCTCTGGAGGGGACAGGAGTCACGTGTATGTAACAGTAAACTGATTTCATACTGTACACGGGCTCTGCAGGCATTTGTTAAAGGCAGAGCTTGTTTAATTAAACTCCAAATACCAAGGCAGCTTATTGACTTCAGACACGATAGTGAACATAAAACTAGTGTTATACACAGCGAGGACAGCCAGATCGTGGAGCCTTGTAAATATCTGGGTACTTTGTTTGATTGTCGGCTGAAGTTTGACATTAACACAGAGTCTGTTGTCAAAAGAGAACAACAGAGAATCCACTTCCTGAGGGAAGTGAACTCTTTTAATGTCAGTGTGAGAGTTTTAAGCAACTTTTAATTTTTGTTATTGAAAGTCTTCTAAGCTTTTCTTGTGTCTGCTGGTTTAATGGATTATACATGCAAAAGAACTGTTTGCATAGCGCTGTTAAGATCTGCCCAAGATTATTGGAGTTAAGCAAAAAGACATGTGTTCTCTCTGTGAGACAAAAAGGCAAAGAACATTATGAGCCAACCGCATCATGCTCTGCCCTGTAAATTTACATTGATGCCTTCTGGCCGCCGCCAGAAGTACCTGTGACAAGAATGAATTGATACTCCAAATCTTTATTCCTTCTGCTATCAGGCTACTAAAGTCAGACAGTAGTGTTTAATGATTGTTTTATTTATTTGTCGATTTTACCGAGCTTTTTATTTTGCTGTCCATCACCGACCTGCTTGCTTGTTTCAAATGAATTGCCTTCTTGGGATCAGTAAAGTTCTCTAAATCTGAATCTGAGAACCGCAGAAGTGAAGGTGACACGTTCTCATGTTTGAAAACTTTTCAGAATATTCACAAAACTCCATAAAAACAATACATTCTCCACGGTCTAGAGAGAACAGAGGATTGGAAAAACAGCAAAAATGTCTCAGAGCAACAGCATGTTTACCGTTGTGCTAATGTCTGCTTCTTCTCTGACTGACAAACAGTGACACATCTTACCCTGCACATCAGCTTGCTGAATGTGTAACTAATTAACCCTCAGCCAGTGACAACTGCACTGCTGCTATCGGTTTGCAGGCTAGATAAACAATTAGCTAGGCAGCTGCAGCACATTGCACAGCTTACACTAGGAATGCACTGATACCACTATCAGGTCCAATACCAGCCTGTAGTATTCGTATTCATAAAGGTTCTGATACTACACACTGAACACTTAACGGCAACATTATATTAACCCCTCTAAACCCATTTGGTTGCTCATCTGCTGATTGTAGTATAGTGTTAAATTTAGGTAGTTTAGGGTTGAGTCTAATGAGCTCTGTGTATGAAAATGGGTGGAGCTGCTGTGGACTCGGAGGCTGAGACCGGATCAGTCAGCATCTTCTCAAGTCTTCAGAGAAACATTGACAGTGGTGCTGGGGTCAGATTTGTTTTTGTACTGCAGTCTGGGTGGTTAAAGGTTTAATGGATGTCCTCCTCCTGTCCTCCCTTAGTGCCCGTGCCTCCTGCTGGACTCCTGAGAATCACTGATGTTACTCACAGCACCATGAGGCTGAACTGGGATGCTGCTCCGGGACCTGTCCGCAAATACACGATCACCTACAAAACAAAGCAAGGAGATATGAAAGAGGTGAAACTGGGATTTTGTTTTTCTGTGTTAAACTCCAGTGCAGATTTAAAAACACTGGTGTTGGGTTGCGTTCATTACAGACTGGGAATGCACCGAATCAGCCCAGATTACAGACTAGAAATATCTGATGGTTGGTTATGAGTTGTACCTTCTTCAGTGGGTACAAACTGTTACAGTACCAGAATGAAATATTAAACATATCAATAAATTACACCTGTTGGTTTAGCTTTAAAGTGCAGTAGGTGACCATGTGAAATGATTTGCCAGTTGATTGGTTGACAGATATCTGATTAATTAGTTTTGTTAAGACATTTTCTGGTTTCAGCTTCTCAGATGTTATTACTTTTGTCTGATTTGTATCATCATAAACTGGATATCTTTAGATTTTGGACTATTGATCAGACAAAACAGGACTTTTTTGGGACTTGTACAGAATCGAAGATTTTAAAAAGTTCCAATCAGATTATCGATAATGAAAAGAACCGTTAGTTTCAGCCTTAGAATGACTTGTTTGCTGACTTATATCACTTATGAATGAACATGGGGGATTTATTTTAGCCAGCTGGGCCTAACGGTGTTTCATGCTATAGGGTCCAACTAATGGTGCATGAAGTACAATGAACACACTTCCCACAGGCTTCATTTCTCATCATACAACCCCCATTTCCTGACGTGTGCATCTGTTTTCTAGAATAATGATTCTATGATATTGTGTAGGTTTTGTGTGTTTTTGAAAATGATCTGCGAACCCCTAACAGCATCCCCCCCCCTGTGTCCTTGTTCAAACAGTCTCCACTGTCTTTCAGAGTAATGTCTAAAGAGCCAAAGTGTCCTGTGTATATCAGGGATGAACAGCTGTGACCTTTTCCATTGGCAGGTGTCAGTTGTTACTCCCCAGTCCTAAAAACTAACAGTGTAGCTGCAGAATTTGTTTATAAGGTCATTCAAAGGTGGCTTTATACAATGAAACCTCACTGAGAGTTTTAGTGAGCAGTGATATTTTTGATGGGAAAGCGACCAAGCCAAGTCAGGTGTTACTGCTGCCTCTCCGCGGAGCAGTAGCTCCACAATGTTGGCTGCTCTTTATGAGAAAAGCAGTCTGCTGGCAGAGGAGCGCTGGCCCAGGATGTCAGCCCAGCCAGACTGGATCATCCCAGCGCCACCAGTCCTCATAATTTCTCACTTGGATGTCAGCGGAGGACAAATAGTCTGGGGTGAATCAGCAGCCCAAGGTGCCGTCGATGAACAGCTGCAGGACTTTTCCAGAAAGTTCTGATGGATGATAATGCACCAGCTCAATTCCTCCTGAGCATTACAGCTGAAGACTTCTTGTCTGTACAGAAGAAGCCCACACATTGGACTCATGCCTGCTGAGTGCTTTATCACTTCTACCGCTTACTTTAAACAGCTCTCCCCTGAAATGGAAAACTCGACTGAAGAGCCAGTGTTGTAAGCATCAAAGCTTCAGTGTGATTTATTCACCCGCCTGGTATTCCCTGACCCTACAAATACATTTTATTTTATTAGTCTTTAGTTTCACCTGAATAAAATATTTGCCAATTTAAGATAAAACTATTTTATCCAGGATTTCTCACAATCAGACATTGTGTGAGCTGTTTTACCTGAAGGAAGCTCTGAAGGAGAACATGCAGACCCCAAACAGGAAGACTCCAGTCGGCTGCAAAGTTTGAACCCAGAGCCTTCCTGCAGCGAGGCAGCTGTGCCAACTACGAATACATCAGTATAATTTATTTCAACACTTTGTCTAGTTTTTTTGTGCTACATTTTAATTGCTTTTTGTGGAAGAGGCACTGTTTACCTGTGCATACCTGACTGTAGTGGTTTTCACCCACAGTGTCTACATCAAGCTGCTCTGACGTAATAAAACAGACTGACCATCCTCAGTAAATCAGCCTTGGGCTCTTTGAACCTGCCAGCTAACCAGAACTACTGGCCAGAATCATGTTCATTTTTTGATTAAATCACTATGTATGAGTGCTTTGTAGTTACTAATTATGACATTTGCTCCTGACAGATATACTCTGACGCTGACAAAACCACCATGGACCTGAGCAGCCTCACATCCGAGACTCACTACGATGTATCCGTCACCCCGGTGTATGACGAAGGACCTGGATCCCCGATGCTGGGCAGCGCCGTCACAGGTCGGAACCTGATTGTCACCTCTTAATCCTGAAATTTCAGTTTTCCACTTTCACTTTTGTTTGATTTTTTTTTTATTGTTTTTTTTTTTCTTATTTTAAGAAACTGTGCCTCACATGCTCCTCAACAGGGTCTGTAGGAAGTTGGACCTTTTCCAACTCTAGTTTAACAACCCCTCTTTGTCTCGCATGTGTCTGCATCTTATTTTCTTCCATTACTCCCTCATGATATTTACATCAAAGGAAATTTTCCAAATCTTGATGTAAACTTATTGAACAATGAATTCATTAGGTTCTGCAGATGTTTAACAGGAAGTTCATTCCAGTGGTTTGCTGGTCGAACACATCAGGGAGGGTTGAATTTGTGCTAACACATTTAATCTCTGACAGCAGAGAAAAGGTCAAAGAGAAAGATGTTTGAAAAACCACGAGTCAGAAACAGACTCTCATGACTTATGTGCCAAGGAGCACCAAAACTAAGGTGAATGTAAATAATGGCACCTTCCTGTCACAAAATAGACATTAGACTCTTAGTACAGGCCAGACTTTTGGTTTAAAGTGTTATTGAAGTAACTTTTTGATCTAGCAGAATATAAAATAAGTAATCCTAGAATTTGGAGCAGAAACTTGGAGAGGGAGTTTGGTTTTAATACATTTGTGTTACAGTCGTTCTCCGTTCAGAACAAAGCCTTTGTTTTTAATTCATCAACCTGTATGCACGTTAACAAAACTCAAGTTCATGTTACTTAGCTGCAAAGTGATCTGTTCAGTTCACCACTGATGGAAAACAATGAGCTGTCTGTTTATTATCCTGTTTATATTGTTTAGTTCAAATTATTATTTATCTTCTTCGCGGCCTTCTTTTTTTTGTATGAGCAGCTAACTCCATTCCGTTGTTTGTACCGTTGTGTCCATGCAATGACAGAAAAGTCTTTCATTCATTCATTCATTCATTGGCTCTGTATATCACAAATCCATCATAAACACACAGTGTAAACGCATTTGTGTATCAGTGAGGGTTGTCATTCATATGACACATTTCCTAGCCCCTAACTCTAAACCAGCCTGGTTCTACAAGCCCACATGTCTGATTTGTTCAGCCGTTAAAATAGGATCAACCAACAAATCAGGGCCGTTCTTAATCCCAGCTGATTAAGAACGGGGATGTCATCAGCTACCTAACTACATGTATGAGACATGGCGACAGAAAACAGGTGTGGAGGTGGTTGACTTGGTTGTACAGGTTGTCGTAAGGCCATTTATAGGAATAACGACCCTTTAAACCCCCCCTCCCAACAGCTTCCAAAGCTTCTGTGTTTACAGCAGGAAAAAAAATGACATCTGTGGAACAGATGTGAGACTAATGATTGGTTAGGGGCAAAACAAAACAAAATACCTCCCTGATGGTATAAAATTGCACTCACCTTAACCTTAAACCAAGTCTTTAACCCTCAAACAGCCCTCATTTGAAGAAATGGGGGCCAAGGGAAATGTCTTCCCTCTGCAAAATGGTCTTTTCTAATATAGACTCACTAAGTGGTTTTTAATGTACTTTTTAAATGGTACAAAAAAGTCCCAGCATTGCAAAGTTTTTATGTTTGGCTGAGGTAGAAAAGTTACAATGGAAACGGACTGAATGAACCATGTGGCTCAAAAGTCACTCGGGTTCCTGGTGTAAAAACATCAGATCTGTGAGGAGCAGTGCAGAGACTGTAACTGTAGTGGCACTCTTACATTTACCCTTCCTCCACAGATTAGGTTCTTTTTTACTTGTGCTTTGCTGAAAAGAATGCCTAGGTTCCACAAAAACAGCCTTGCATTTGTTTCTCACAACTTTTGTGACGGTATGTCTTAAATCCTTGTGACTTGAAATACCTGATGTTTTGTTGTGACTGTTTCTATGGATAGCATACATATATCCTTGATTTAGATTTTATTTTATCGTGTGATTAATTAATAATCAACAGGGAGGAAGTATAATGGCATTTTTAAGTATATCCATTTGTATTGTTGATTTACATATTCAAGTATAGTCTGCTAACAATTGTGATAATAACTGTGGTAACCTTTCACACACTGGACAAGTGAACTGTGTTTTGTGCTGAATCACTGAATGCCTAAGGTATCTTTGTTTGCTGGAAGAAGCAACTGTAACATCCACAGGCCTTGAAAGTATCTCCTGTGAACCTCTGTGTTTTGCCAATTAGAAAATCTTTGCACACAGAAGCACAGTTGTTCTCAGTGAACCCTCCTTTTGTGTGACGTTACCTTCTGTCTTATATTGAAGTGATTCTTGTTTATCCTTTGAGTCTCTGTAACATGCATCCTGGTGTGTGTTGTAGACAACTCCTTTCTGCAGAAATAAATCAACCTGGACACGTATCCATTCTGAAATCTCTTTATTTCTCACTCACTGTTGGTTGGACATTATTATCAAGGAAATTCAGTTTTTTCCTTAACAGTAACCTTCCTTACATTAACAAAGCTGAACACATACAGTGTTTCAACTCTCATACAGGCACACACATGTTGCAGTCAACTACACACTTGGAGCTACAGTTAATAATCTTCACATGATGTTGACTCACTTCTCAGACCTCCTCCTAAGCACATCCTTCCTCTTTTGTTGTTCCTGTCGGTGTGAACAGATGCTGTTCCTCCACCCAAGAACCTGAGGTTCTCTGAGGTGACCCAGACCTCGTTCAGAGCCTCCTGGGACCACGGAGCCCCAGATGTGGCCCTCTACCGCCTCGGCTGGACCAAGAGTGGGGAGAGCAACTTCGAGTTTGTAAGTTAGTGTGTCTGGGATGGCATCGCTCCTTAAACGCTCTTTGGCAGTGACTGTATTCAAATGCAAACTTTTGAAGAGTGAGTCAGGGCAGACTGGAGCAAACTTAAAACTTAAAGCTGTGTTAACTAACGTCTCCCTCTAATTTTCTACTGTTAAGGTCGAAGTGAGAGTCAAAACAAACTCAAGCAGTATCCCCTCCTCTTCTCCCTTTGCTCCTTTTTGCCCCTCTTGCCCTGTCTGTCAAACTATGTCATATGTGTTCACGACAGCCAGAGATAGCTGTAGCAGCAAGGTAGCGCAGCAGCAATAAGCGGCTCCAGAGCTAATGTATATGGAATATAGTTTTGGCATTACAGCAACACAGTGTCAAATAAAGAGGTTTACATTTTAGCAACATGCATTTTCTGTGGTCCTACTGCCTGGATGAAAGAGATTTCCCTAATTTCCTTTTCATTGCTCTTGACGGTCGACTAACCACCTCCTTCCTGTGTCTGTTGCAAGGCTATCCTGAACAATGATGAGAACAGCCATGTCCTGGAGAACCTGGAGACAGACACTGAGTACACTGTCACCGTCACAGCCATCTACCCAGATGAGTCAGAGAGTGAAGACCTGACAGGAAGCGAGCGCACATGTAAGATAACCACTGCACCCCCCATCGCCTTCCCAGCCCCAAAAACAGCCATTATATTTTACACTCACAGATGTAGCTCACACTGAAATAACATTGTTTTCTCAATGTCTTTTTCCTAGTGTTAAAGGATCTACAGGGTAGGTCGTATGAGAAGGACAGGCCCCTTTTTCATTCTAATATTCATGAGTTTGTGTGGAATGGTAATATGGAGGGTAACGGACAGCGTTAATGGGAGCACACTTTTTCTTTGACTGCACGAATATGCATTTTACTGCCTCATTGTGCGTTCATGCCACAAGCTACTCGTGGAGTCATAGATGAGCATGGGTTTTCTGTGACCAAAGAAACTTGAGCCACAATAATTATTTTTTTACCGTTGTGTTGCGTTTTGAAAGTTGTCTGCAGCCCAGCCCATCAGCCCAAGCTGACTGCAGCTACCAGTCAGCTTGCTGGTTTCAGCAAATCCAGCTCAGAATTCCGTACCACGGACAGAGAAACCTTTTGTTAAAAACATGGATCGGGAAACCTTTTCTTTTTACATGTTACCTTTTTAAAATAGTGCTCAGGTTATATTAGGCTGCTGTAACCATAGCAGCAGTGCTAATGCTAACGCCTTATTATACATAAAAATAAATAACTGACAGTTAATTTAATCACTTCATTAGACAATAGAAGTTTGAGAAAACAACAGTAATGAACTCTGATCCAGAGCTTCAAATGCAAAAAGTGTGAGAATTGACACTGTCATCCTCCACACGCCTCCATCATTGTGAAAGATTGACTTAATAACACTGTGAACCATTTTGCTTTTGTCCCCTTCGTCACCATTTCACTAGTATAACATTTGTCACGTTCATCTCACATTTTAATGTCATTACATTAATATTGTTGCATGTCAGTCAGTTATTTTACAGTTTCAGCTGCAGGGTTGGGGTTCAGTGAGCTTCAAATTCAACTATATGTAACATGATGCCCAAATGTTTTATAGCAGCCACCAAGTTTGTTAGTGGTTCACAGTATTTATTTGCTGTACATTTTGTTAGGAAGCCCCAGTTACATTTGTTATAATCTCAAAAGGTGTTAGAATTCCTAGGGGCTTTGCTGTCTCTCCGTACTGTAATAAGTAGCTCAGTAATTATAGATGTGATTGATCAGATAGTTGATTGAATAAGAAGTTACTGGACCCCAGTCCTGCTTTGAACAGCTTGACTAAACTCCTGCCCCTGCTGTGCTTTCACCCTTCCAGCTCCCTGACCCGTGGAATTGTAGGAGCATCATCATCATCATCATCATTCTCACCATCATCCTCACCGTCATCAAACATTGATTACTGTTTATCTCACTGGATGTATCTGTACTCTCGCAGTGCCCAGTGGGCCTCCTCGAAACCTGAGGATTTTCAACGCCACCGCCTCCACGCTCCACGTGAAGTGGGACCACGCCCCCGGCCCCGTCCAGAGCTACAACATCATCTACAAGCCTGTCGACGGAGGTGAACCCCTCACGGTACAGTCGCTTTTTGTTTTATGGTATTTAAAATAGCAGTCTTCAGTTCCCTTCTAGTAGGATGTCATAGATATTTATTATAGATGTCTATAATAAATATCATTACATACAAACAAAAGACTGAAGCAGCGGATAAAGGGGTACATTAGTTTTAGTCAGTGAAACTGAAAGTTGTGTTGATATTGGTGTGTGTTTCAGCCATAATGACAGATCTGAGATAAACCTGTGTAAACAGGATTCATTTTCATTCGGCTGAGTCTCATGGAAAATAAAGCTACAGTATATTTATATAACCCCAGTACGGTATTTTTGATAATCCTGATAAATGTGCCCCAAGTGGCAGAACTCACATAAAATGCTGTTTTTCTCAAACCACACACAAGCTAAAACCATTTGGCACTTCATTTTATCAAGAGGTGAAAACTGGCACAGCTCCACCAGCAGGAACAATAGAGCAGCTTCAGAGATTTCTAAAATGTTTTTACACCCAAAGTGTTTTGTAAACCCACCCGGGCTATCATCTGTTTGTCTGGGATGAGGGGAACAATATGAATAAATACCTTTTTTGTTGTGTAATTTCTGTATGTGTTTTTACATGAGGCTCTGTTGTGCTGTTGTTGAGGAGTGGTGGTTCTCAGCTGTGCTGCTTTTTGATCACTGGGACCATCTCCAGTCTGCCTGAGTCTCTCAGTGACAAATCAGTGGATGTCTCTGGGTTTTAAATCTGTCAGAAAAGGTTGCAGCATGAGTCCCAAACCACATATAGAAACAAATCAATTATGAATGTTAGGATTTGTTGAGAACTTTTTTCTCCCTCCTGAGATACTTTCAAGATGTTCAGAATGGGAAAAAGAGACTGTGTTCTGCAGGGAAGGAACCTAAAAGACAAATGTTCTGTAGTTCTCATGCATAAGGAATCTTTTAGTTATGTACAGATGCCTCTTAAATATGTAATAAACCAGGAGCTAACACTGTCAAAACAACAGATATCCACCTTTCACACACAGAACGAGTTTCTTTAATGAACAGCTCAATCATACAAAGGCATTGGTGCTTTAAAGCGCTTGTTTAGAAAAGTATCATTTAATTCTGACGTGAAAACCTTTTCTGCTCTCAGGGATTTGTTTACTTTTTGATTAGTTCATAAATCAACATGAATAATATTAAAATACTAGACCATATATTTGCTAGGTTTCCTCAGTTTGTTTAAAAGTCAAAGAAAATTGGAGTGTAGCTGCTGTTTGGAGTCCAGGGCTGCAGCAGATATTGTATAGTAAATCACCTTTATCGTTACATTGCTGACACCTAGCACGGCACTTCATCAGGCTGTTGTAGTAACAAGGAGGCACAGACACATAATGGCACATGGCGTGTGGGTGGAAACCAGTAGGAAGATGTCTACAGCAGGTACCACAGGAACCTACTGGCTGTGTTCACACCGTTGTAGATCTAAGTCGGAGAGAGTGCAGGGGATTTTAGCAAAATGATCATCCTTAAAAAAAAAAACAACTTGTGGTCCAATATGAATGAAGATGTAAGATGAGAGATCTCAAACACAACCTTATTTGTACATATCTTGTCTTTCAGGGCTTCTGATAGATGACCAGATCTTTATCAGACAAACAACTGTGTTTATCTCATATTGAAAGTAATG
>NW_018128100.1:421874-440073 GCF_001952655.1 Monopterus albus
AGTGTTTGAAAGGAATTTCAGCTAGTGACAAATTGTGTGTCTCTGAGATGGTTCGACAGGTTTCCCAAAACATGTCAGTCGAACCATGATGTCAGCGGTACAAATCTAAGCCACTAATGGGCCTCAGATCCCTTCGCTACATCAAATGTGTCTACCAGAAGACTCAGAGCATCTGGTGTTGTTGTTTCTGACATCATTCACATAATACCTGACAGGACGTTGGATTGTGCAGGATGAGCTCAGCATTTCCTCGTCACTCTGAAAAATGTAGAACTGAATTTACAGAACAGTAAATGTCCAGTTTGGGAACTTTGTGAAAAAAGACTGGGACCATGTTATATTTTCTCTATGTACTTAAATAATATAGTTAAGAAGAATAATAGCTATAGACTGAGGAAACTCAGTGGAATGAATTAAACCCACAGAAATGAAAACATGAGGAATCTACAGTGAGCAGCTGGTTTAGGAAATGACTGAACCTTTTTATAAAAATGAAACGGTACCATTGTTTTTAAAGATTTACATCTGGAGCCAAGAACCACAGAACGAGCAGCGAGGTTAGGAAGTACTGAGAGAGACAGTGTTGGTTTTTTTTAAGTATATTTAATTAGTTATTTATAAAAGATAAGTTATAAGACCCTGTACAGGAAGTAGAAAGAGATTTTAGTTTGAAAAATGCTTAGATGTTTGAACAGTCATCAGAACTGTTTGAACTGGTTTTCACCCACATTTTTTGTTTCCTGCTGTACAAAAAACAAAATAAAATATAAAATTAAAAGTAGTTGGTAGTGAGTACAGCTGAGTAAACACAATGCTTACCGTTACCTCATGATAAAAGATCATCGTCTAAGCAAAATGTCACAGGTTCAGAGCCCGGAGGAGCCACAGCTGAACAACAAGCAGACGCTTTGCATGTTTCACAGAATAAAAATTCCATGATACTGATGTAAATGTGATGGAATGTCCTCTGTCATTTGTCTCTGAGCTGCCAGGCAAACTGTTTATTCCCTCTATAAATGTGTTTACAGTGTCGCATTCATTGTGTGATGTACTGCAGAGTTGCTTGCTCAGGATTTCCCAAAGGTCTATCTGGGCTCTCTTGCAGTGAAGTAATTAACTTAAACATGTATAAATAGTTCAATAGTTTGCTGTGATTGTCCTCAGAAGCAGCAGAACAGTTTCTAAAACATGACCTGCGGTGAATTATTGCACACTGTAGAGTTTCACTTTAGTTTCTGGGAGGCAGAGCAATGAGAGCAGGTGTAAGTTATAACACACTTGGACGTATTTCAGTCCTGGGTGATTTGGCGCCGCCTGTGGTCGTTGGTTATAACAGTTTAAAATGAGCAGCCATTTGTTGAGCAGCTGGTTTGTCAGAAATCCAGCAGAAAAACAGCTGGTGTATGTGTTTACTTCATTTTAGCTTTATAAGAAAAGAAGGCGTTAAATTTAATGAATAACAGGGAGAAAACATTAACTTTTCCAACTAAGAAAAATAATAATTCTGTTTTTGATTTTGCTTTTTTTTTTTTGATCTTGTAATTTTAAATGCTGTTGTTCAAACTGAGCAACCCACATTTGAGGATATCAACACAGACCACGCACCGCATGTTCACACTGTTATTCACTGGTGTGTCAGCCACAGATGTGACAAACTGTTGTGTTGCTCTGAAATGAAAATGCTTCTGTTTCCTGTGAACAGACGCAGGTTGGAGGGAGGAAGACCAACACCATCCTGCAGAAGCTCGAGCCCAACACTCAGTACTCCGTCACTGTGGTGGCGGTGTATCCCAACGGTGTCAGGAAAGACATCTCCGGAGAAGGAAAAACCAGTAAGAGTCTGATGTGATTAGCATGTCAAAACATTCAGCAAATAAACTCCTTGTTGTCGCACTCAGTTCAGCAACTTTACAGGGTTTCAAAATGATGAATGTTCTTTACCTCCATTTCTGAGTGGCAGCTGCGAAGTAGTCAGATTCACATAAAAGTAGGAAACCTCAGTGGAAAAGTACTAGTTTCAAAATAAAACATTAACCTAAGTTTAGAAAACAGGATGAATTAGTATTGTAGTATATGTAGTAGTTAGAGTTGGTAGAAAATAGAGTTCAGTAAACAGAAAAGTCATGGTAAAGAATGGTTGAGTTTGTCATGAAGAGCTCACATCTGCAGTTTTGATATCAGAAGGAGAGAAAGATGAAGAAAAGGAAAAAATGTATCTGGGAAGAAGGAAAACAGAAGACAAGACAAAGGAGAAGGATATAAAAATGAGGAAAAGAAACAGGTGGAAGGAAAAAATAGGAGCAAAGGATGGAGAGAAGTAAAATCCACAGAACAGGGAAACAAACTGTATAAAGGGAGAAAACAGAAAAGAGAATAAAGCAAGTAAAGTAAGGAAGACGGAAAAATGGAGGGAACTAAAATTAGTGATATTTTACTGTTTTATCTCATGTTGAATGTCCTTATGTGCAGAGCAACGCAACAGCTTAATGAGCAGCAAAATTAGAAAATCTCTCACAGTGGAAATCCTCCGGTGAAGTACCAGATGGTGGAGATCTGGAGGACATGTAGTTTGTCCCTGTAACACCTGTCTTGGTATTTCCTCAGAGCCTCTGGGTGGAGTAAGGAACCTCCAGGTGTTGAACCCGACCATGACCACCCTGAATGTGCGCTGGGAGCCTGCCGAGGGCCGAGTGAAGGAGTACAAAGTCAGCTATGCTCCTGCTGCTGGAGGACCTGAGAGCATGGTAGGACTGGTAGGACAACCATCTGCTTGTCTGCTGGCACTGTGCACAGTTGAACAACATTCTGCTGTGTGTGTTTCAAAGTCCCCAGCTTCTCAGACCTCAGTCCTCCACCTTAAATGTTGTTTCCAGCTTGGTCCACTACACCCAGGCTGATACTCTTATAACTGGACTGTAGCGTTCGGAGGTTGTGCTTGTTTTCTGCGTGTCAACTGGTTTTCTAAGCAGCTAATTTGTGAAACTTGCTGTTGATCTCAGGAAACGGTGTCACCGGGTACTACCACCACCACGCTGCGAGGCCTGCAGCCTGACACCCTTTACACCGTCTCCCTGGTGCCGGTCTACGCTGAAGGAGACGGAAGGAAAATGTCTGAAAATGGAAAGACAAGTAAGACCACTAAAATACCCAACTCATGTAGAGGTTATTGTGCTTTCTGATGCTGAAATTCTCCTGGATTAGTTGAAAATAAGCTGTGGCATCATTTGCTTCAGTAAAAGTGAATGCTAAAATACAAATCAGTCCTCTTTTTAGATGGGGAGGTCGCAAATGTTCTAGGCCAAAACAAGGCATTTATGAAATGTGTGTAACAGAAAGTCAACATTTTTGTCCATTTATAAAATGTATGTTTTAGAATCAAGCTTATCAAGTACCAATGAATTACATATTAATGTTGCTCAGCTAATAGCCTCGGCACCTTAATTAACTCTAGAAGTCTAGTGACACCATAAGAATTTTGTGTCATCACATGTGATGTTCATCTGTCTGACAGCGTGTCTAAAGAAGGTTTGCACAGCCATCGCCCCCTGAGCTGCATTGCTTTGCACAAGCAAAGCAAAAGACTTCAGTGTATATACAACTTCTTGTCTTGTGCAGGACCACTGGGAGGAGTGAGGGGCCTGAGGGTGACTGACCCCACCATGACCTCTCTGAATGTGAACTGGGACCCAGCTGACGGTGCTGTTCGCCTCTACAAGGTCTTCTTCGTGCCCACCGCTGGTGGTCGCGAGGACATGGTGAGGGTCGTTTACAGCTGTCCTACCTCTCGAGACTGCAGCTTAGTTGGCTGGTTGAGGGGCGGCCACTTATGAGACTAACCAGGTAAATTAACAATTTTTAATTTTTAACAGGAGCAAGTTCCTACAGGCACCACCTCCATCGTCCTCAGGAACCTGACGCCCGACACACTGTACACGGTGTCGGTGTTACCAGTGTACCCTACCAGGGAGGGAAAACGGCAGTCGGAGAACGGAAAGACGTGTAAGTCACTGTGGAGCTGGAACTTGGTTTTACAAGTATTTGAAGGCGACACATTCTCACACAGTTTAGTGCACCAGCCGCATATGTTTATAAATGAATGTAAAATATTTTTGGATGATGACAAAGTGAAAGACCATTTGAATTCACTGGTTTAATACCAATTATTTTCCTGCTCCCAGTGCCTTTGGGTGGAGTGGGCACCATGAAGGTGACCAACCCGACCATCACTACTCTCACTGTCACCTGGAATCCTGCTGATGGCAACGTTCAGGGCTACAAAGTGATCTACGTTCCTGTAGATGGAGGCCAGGAAGTGGTGGTAAGATCCTCTCGCTCTTCATAGAAAATACTCAAATAAAACCAGGGGCTCAAATAACGGTTTCTACAGTGGTGTGAAAAAGTGTTTGCCCCCTTACTGATTTCTTATCTTTTTGCATGTTTGTCACACTGTAATGTTTCAGATCGTCAAACAAATTTATATATTAGTCAAAGATAACACAAGTAAACACATCATGCAGTTTTTAAATGAAGGTTTTTATTATTAAGGGAAAACAAAATCCAAAACTATATAGCCCTGTGTGAAAAAGTGTTTGCCCCCTAAACCTAATAACTGGTTGGGCCACCCTTAGCAGCAACAACTGCAATCAAGCATTTTCGATAACTTGCCATGAGTCTTTTACAGCGCTGTGGAGGAATTTTGGCCCACTCATCTTGGCAGAATGGTTGTAAGTCAGCCACATTGGAGCGTTTTCGGGCATGAACTGCCTTTTTAAGGTCATGCCACAGCATCTCAATTGGATTCAGGTCATGACGTTGACTAGGCCACTCCAGTCTTCATTTTGTTTTTCTTCAGCCATTCAGAAGTGGACTTGCTGGTGTGCTTTGCATCATTGTCCTGCTGCAGAACCCAAGTTCGCTTCAGCTTGAGGTCACAAACGAATGGCCGGACATTCTCCTTCAGGATATTTTGGTACACAGCAGAATTCAGGGTTCCATTTATCACAGCAAGTCTTCCAGGGCCTGAAGCAGCAAAACAGCCCCAGACCATCACACTACCACCACCATATTTTACTGTTGGTATGATGTTCTTTTTCTGAAATGCGGTGTTACTTTTACACCACACATAATGGGACACACACCTTCCAAAAAGTTCAACTTTTGTCTCGTCTGTCCACAGAGTATTATCCCAAAAGTCTTGGGGATCATCAAGATGTTTTCTGGCAAAACTGAGACGAGCCTTTATGTTCTTTTTGCTCAGCAGTGGTTTTCGTCTTGGAACTCTGCCATGCAAACCATTTTTGCCCAGTCTCTTTCTTATGGTTGCTGTGATAAATGGAACCCTGAATTCTGCTGTGTACCAAAATATCCTGAAGGAGAATGTCCGGCCATCTGTTTGTGGCCTCAAGCTGAAGCGAACTTGGGTTCTGCAGCAGGACAATGATCCAAAGCACACCAGCAAGTCCACTTCTGAATGGCTGAAGAAAAACAAAATGAAGACTTTGGAGTGGCCTAGTCAAAGTCCTGACCTGAATCCAATTGAGATGCTGTGGCATGACCTTAAAAAGGCGGTTCATGCCCGAAAACCCTCCAATGTGGCTGACTTACAACCATTCTGCCAAGATGAGTGGGCCAAAATTCCTCCACAGCGCTGTAAAAGACTCATGGCAAGTTATCGAAAATGCTTGATTGCAGTTGTTGCTGCTAAGGGTGGCCCAACCAGTTCTTAGGTTTAGGGGGCAAACACTTGTTCACACTGGGCTATATAGTTTTGGATTTTGTTTTCCCTTAATAATAAAAACCTTCATTTAAAAACTGCATGATGTGTTTACTTGTGTTATCTTTGACTAATATATAAATTTGTTTGACGATCTGAAACATTACAGTGTGACAAACATGCAAAAAGATAAGAAATCAGTAAGGGGGCAAACACTTTTTCACACCACTGTATGTAGGCCATAAGAACAGAAACGGGGAAAAACTAAATTGTTGGTACTTCTTCTGTTATGGCTCACACGATAAATTCACAGAAAGGCAGTGTTTGAGTCTCTCTCACTGGTTAATTCTGAGTGATTCAACAAGTTTGAACAGTAAATTAACAACAAACAGGAGCAGATCAGAAGATTTTTAATGAACCTTTATCAAACACAAAGCATGGGATGTAAAAAATAAGTTATGTAGAGTCAAGTTAATTAGCGATGAGTTAACTTTGGTTGAGTCAAGGCAACTTGAGTTGAGTGGAGACGAATTAACCTGAGTTGAGTCAAATTAACTTGAATTTAGTCAAGATGAGTTGACCTCAGTTCAGCTGAGCTAGTGGGAGTTGGGTTGAGTTGATCTGAGTTTAAGTGGAATTGTGTTGAGCCGAGTTAACCTGGGTTAAACTGAGCTGGCTCGAGTCGAGTTAACATGGCCTGAGCTGAATCGAGGTAACTTAAGTCAACTAGAGGCGAGATGAGACAACTTGAGTTGAGTCGAGCTAAGTTGACCTCCGTTGTATTAACTAGAGTCAAGTCTAGTTGAGTTTACTTGAGTCTTGTTAAATTGGGTTTAGTTAACTTAATCTCAAGTCGAATCAGCTTCAGTTGACTTTGATTAATTTAGGTTTAGTTTAACTACACTGACACGAGAGTGATTAAAGTTCTGTGATCCCTGTGATGGAAGAACAAAATAACTGAGGAAATAACATGAGAACACAATGACAAGAATACAAGTAAAACAGAGAGTTTAACTAGTTTTCTTAGACTGTTGCACCATCATACATCACCACATCTCCAACCATTACTGTGCTTTTAACTGGACGCTGGTGGAGGTATCAAACAACACTGAGTTCAGAGCAGCGTCTTCTTCAGTTGTGTCAAATCCGATTGGCTCTTTGTAACTTTCTAAGCAAAATATTCAGCTGGCATCAGGCACGTTGTACTGTGTTGTTAAGGCCACTGCTCAGTGACAACAACATCTCTACTTGTTGAAACACTATAGGCAGAGAGAGGATGCGACTTTGAAAGCCCCTATCAGCGTTTGATGATGATGTAAACTGGAAAGTCTTTGTTTCGCACTTTAACACTCCTGGTCGGACAGTTACTCAAGTTTTGCAGCAGAACGTTAATAAGAAGGCTGTCAGACTCGAGAAGCAAAATGATCAAAGCTTTCAGCAGGGATTTAGTGATGTCATGTTTTTTGACAGGATAATCCTGTCGGGCAGTTGCCACATAATAGGACCTAAATCCTTGCTGGCAGGGTGGATCCCTCATTGTTGTATGGCATGTTTGTGTTTCTGGAGTACAGCTTGTACAGAGTAAGTGTGTGTAAATCCTGCTAATCAGATTCTTACCGTCAGTGTTTGATGAGGTTCAGAACGTGAAGAGCCGTGAAATAACAGATCTGAATGTGGCTGAATGATGATTTAACTGCTTGTGTCGGTGTATTTAGAAGTAGTTTATTTGTCTCTGTTGGTGATGTAATCGTTACCTCCAGTTAATATGTTAAAGTATAGAGACGAGTGTTAACCCCATGAAAACTGTTCATGTGGTTTTATATGTTGCTTCTTCAGTTAAGAGTCAAAACAGCAAACAAGATAACAATAAGAGTTTTACATTTGTAGACAACTTTTCACTGATGTTAGTGTTAAATTTGGCACCTGGTTTAGTTTTGGGCTTTTTCTAAAATCTTGTCTAATTCTCAGTGGATTGTAGATGAAGTTAGTTCATAAACTCATTTCTTCCAAGAAGACTATAAGCTAAATGTATGGTTGTTTCTTGGGCCAAATTATTGTGAAAACATCCAGCAACTAGTTAAACTGGGCTCCTGGGGCTGGTAGGAATCGAACCTCTCAGTACAGGGCAGTTCAACACATGTGTCTCTGTAGGAGCAAGTGTCAGAGAGTACCACCACAACCGTCCTGGAGAATCTGCTACCGAACACCCACTACACTGTCACCGTGGTCCCAGTGTACGCCGAGGGAGACGGACCCAGCCTGACTGACAACGGCAAGACGAGTGAGTAACCGTGGCTGTGATCTGCTGCTGTTGTCAGTTGCTCCTATGAACCGTGGAAATCACCTGAGCCTCTAAGAAAGCATCAAACTGATCATTTTTTCTCTGACTGAACGGGAGCTAAAAAAGCAGGAAGAGAGAAAGAAACAGAGCCAGCAGGGGTGGGGACAGAAATGTGAAATCTGTCCTGATAGCAGTCATTTCAAACTGTGGCTAATTGTATTTTGACTCCTACTTACTTCTCCGACTTGACAAACATAGTCAATGTGCAGAACACACGCATGTCTTTCTTGTCCAGATGCAGAGTCGACAAAGAAACACTGTCGACTGCTCCTTTTCTTGTATTTATCCAGAGTACCGGTACATCACGTTCACTTCTGGATCTGATGTAGAGCCATCTCTTGTGAATTAGTTATTTATTTCCTTTGTGTTCGATAGCCTTTTCTTTGTAGTGTTGGACTCCTCCTCAGTAGCATTAGTTTGTTTCTTGTTTTTATTCTCCAAATAAAAAAAGCAGTAGCATGAGAAGAAGTGACTCATTGAAGAAGCAGTGAGTTTATTTGGTTTTAATCTCCACTGATTATGATTACGGCTGTAGATAACGCTCCGACAGTGACTTCAGAACTAACCAAAGCAGACAGCAGCTTTCCAGATGTAACAAAATAGACAAAGCACCAGTGTCCCTACACATTTGAATGTGAATCAATAGATGTAAAATAAACCGCTATATTCTTATCATGCGACATGTGAACAAACTGCCCCCTGGACACCAGTAACCTCTGACGAGACAGCAGCTGTGTGATGCTCTGATCTGTCTTCCTGTTTGGTGTCTCCACTCAGAGCCGCTGGGTTTTGTGAAGAACCTACAGGTTACCGATCCCACCACCAGCTCCCTGAATGTCCGCTGGGATCCCGCCGAGGGAAATGTTCGCGAATACATCGTGATCTGGGAGCCGACTGCTGGAGGGGATCGAAACGTGGTAAGACTTCACACGACAATATTGTGTCATCAACACTTTTCATAAGAGAAGTCGATCTTTACCGAGAACCAAGAGGAACTGCTGTACATGGCAGAACTGTAACAGTCAAGATTTGCTGGCCAGATGTTGTATTTTCACTAGAAGCTGAGAACTTCATCCGTCCCGTTGGTTTCTGGGTTTTCATGACTGACTGAAATGTGAAACCCATTTGTTTTAATTCAAACCACACAAGAATTTTAGCTACTGTGAAGTTAAAGTGATTGTTCAGTGGCAGTCTAACTTTTATTTAAATGGTAAAATCTCTGAGGTCAAAGGTCATTGACCAGTATTTATTTTTTCTGTGTGTTGTTTTGAGATGCCTCTGCGTTTCATCCTTTCAGGGACCAGGCCAGTGATTTTGCAGCTTGTTTCCAACAAATCACCATATTCCTCTTACTGCTGACTGTTTCGCTGTATTTCTACCACAGTATGAAAACCACCATGTTTAAGTTAATAAACATCAGTGCTTCATTAACATTTATCAACCATTTCATCAGCCTCCAGATGATAATAATAATAATAAACTTTATTTGTACCGCACTTTTCAGCTCAAGAGCACAAAGTGCTACAACAGTAGAAACATAGTAATACAACATCAGTTAGAAACACTCATAGACAAACAAGAAGCCAAATAAATATCCAAGGACTGATATAGGCCAGCTCCTGCCTGGCCGGCACTCCCCACGGGAGTTCAACTGTGGTGGTCCAGAGGACCAAGACACACACTAACATATTAAAAGTAATTAAAAAATAAATTATTAAAGTTGACAAAATTCAGTGATCACGCTAAACATTCAAAGCTTGTTTAAAAAGATGTGTTTTTAACGCTGACTTAAACGCTGCCGGCTCAGTTATCAAGCGAATGTCTAAAGGCAGGGAGTTCCACAACCTGGGGCCATGCACGGCAAAGGCGCGACCTCCCCATTTTTTGTAGTGTACAGGGGGAACGACAAGAGCAAGGTGACCTGATGATCGTAGGGTTCTGCGAGGAACGTATCTAGCCAAGAGGTCCGACAGGTACTGAGGGGCAAGGCCATGCATGGCTTTAAAAACATAAAGCAGAACCTTAAAATCTATTTTTCATTTAAGCGGGAGCCAATGAAGGGACAACAGAACCGGGGTGATATGGGCATGCCGACGAGTGTTTGTCAGCAGACAGGCAGCCGTGTTCTGAACAAGTTGGAGCCTGGAGAGTGATGACTGGGACAAACCGGAGTACAGGGCATTACAATAATCAAGCCGGGAAGTCACAAACACATGAATGGCTTTCTCTAAGTCACTATGAGAGAGAGAAATGGCTTTACCTTAGCCAACAGTCTTAGCTGGTAGAAGCTGCTTTTTACCACTGACTTGATCTGCTTATCAAAGTTAAAATCGACATCAAAAATTACCCCCAGATTTTTTACCGCATTAGAAAGCGAGGGGGCATATGTGCCAAGATCAACTAGTCTTGCATCCAAATGGGGGCTGATAACAATAAATTCAGATTTGCCTTCATTTAAGTAAAGGAAATTTTGAGTTAGCCAGGTTTTGACATCCTGGAGACAGTTTTGTAATGCACCAAATGAACCTGACTCTGGTTGAACCAGTGGCATATAGATTTGAATATCATCAGCATAGAAATGGAAGGGAACATTGTGACTAGATATAATGGCGGCAAGCGGTGACAGATACAGGGAAAATAGCAAAGGGGCCAGAATGGAGCCTTGGGGGACACCTGAAGTCAAGGAAGCTGCGCCGGAAGAATGGTCGCCAATCATAACCGAATAGGTTCTATTGGTAAGATAGGACTCATACCTAATACCGTAGCGTCAAGGCTGGGCTTTTTAAGTAATGGTCTAACAACCACATGCTTAAGGGTCAAAGGGAGCGAACCAGAACTCAAGCATGAGTTAACAAAGTTGACCAGCCCAGGGCCAATAATATCAGTAACTTCTTTAAAAATCTTCCCCGGAAGGGGATCAAGTGGAGAAGCAGCGGGTTTGAGCTGAAGCACACATTTTTTAAGTTGTGAAAGGAACACCTGAGCAAACGAGGTGATCATGTCACTTAGTTCAAGAAATGTTGTGAAATAAGACGATTTGAGTTGGAAACAACTGAAATGATCTCAACTGATAGTCAGAGTTAAGGATTTAATATTTGATCTTATGGACAAAGAACAAATTTTATTTGTAGCAAAGGAAGGTGCACTATCCTCGCTGGTGAAGTGGAAGCTTTCTGCTAAAATCCACCTTTATCTCAGAGCTTGTACTGTTCCTGAGCTGCACAAAGACAGTTGACACTTGAGTCCTACCTCAGTTCTCCCTCACCCTCCTGGTGAGGGATACTAACCATAACACAGTTACTGCCTGAAGAACACTCGGCTCACGTCACATTAGTCTGTGGTGGTGTTCAGTCTGAGAGTTTTCCTTGTATCTGCTAAGCCCTTCTTGTCTTGGATATGGCTTTTCTAACATGTCTCCAAATTCTAGAGTTCTCCTACTTCACAGTGTCTTTTCTTCTGGTCCAGGACCAGGTTTCTAGATCCACCACTTCCACTGTCTTGAAGAACTTGGAGCCGAACACGGAGTACACTGTCACCGTGGTGCCTGTCTACCACGAGATAGAGGGAAAACCTCAGTCTGAAAAGGGAAAGACATGTAAGTTAAGATGAGGCCTGAGCTTTGAGAACAACAATGGACGTGTTTTTCTTTATCTGACCAAGACCTGATATAAATGCAAAGAGCAGGGCACCATAAAATATTGTAGCACAGTTAAAATAGAGTAAACAGATGAAAAGTTGAAATGCAGTAATTCATACAGATGCATTTAATAATGCTCAAAACACATTATACAACAAATAAATGTTTCCATGTGACAAAATGTTAGTGATATAGCACCTGACTCATAGTCCTGTTAAATATGCATTAGCCAGCAGTTTAGTCTAAACTCCAGTCATTTGTCTAAATCATATAGTAGCAAAAAAGTCCTTACTAACATTTTTTCTAATCATTGGTCACAGACCAGTCTAGAGGTAAATGAGCATATGTTTTCTTAGCTACCAGCATTGAAAATATACTACACATTTCAAATGTGACTCTGAAAACTGTTCACCACCATTCATACTACAGCCGTATCGCAGTTAGCTGCAGTAACCAACTATGTGTCACGTCTTAAAATGAATTATGGTTTGAGCACCACAGCCTGCGTCACTGGTCTATCTCAGTGGGTCAGCACATTTCATCCAGCCCTCCATCATCATCCTCCCAGTCAGAGTTGGATTGCCTGGGTTTGACTTATGATTTTTGGTACTCCCTAAAAATAAAGAGAGAGAAAACAAACAGAGCTTCAAAATGTTTCTGTGAACCTTTCTTTAAATCAGGTTCTCAGTTGATCACAACATCTTATGAACACTTATTGAGTCCTGCTGCTCCTCCTCAGATCCTATGGGTGGAGTGAAGAACTTGCAGGTGATCGACCCAACCATCAGCACTCTGACGGCCCGCTGGGACCCAGCAGTGGGCAATGTCCAAAGCTACAAGGTCTACTACGCTGCTGAGCCATCAGGGGAAGAACACATGGTAGAGACCAGCACTGTTTTACTGTTTCAGGATGATGTGAAGGGTTTACATCCACCAACAGCATTTTATTTATTTTACTGATTCACTGTGGCCTCAGTCATTCTCACCATAATCAGGTCAAATTGTTAACTTGCTGACAGAGACTTAACATTTTGTCAAACAGGAGGAGGTTTCAGGCGGCAGCACCAGCACCATCCTGAGGAACCTGCATCCTGACACACCCTACAATGTGACTGTTGTTCCCGTCTACCCAGATGTGGATGGCAAAAGGCAGAGTGCGAAGGGGAAGACCAGTGAGTAAATCATTCAGCCCTTGTCCACATGGACACAGTATGGGTTTAACAGTGCACAGAGCTCATGCTTTGTGTATGATTTGATTGGGTCCAAGTGGAAGTTGCCAGATAGAACCAAGACACAAATGTAACTGAGAGTCTACATACTACATTCTTCTGATTGTAGGACTGACACTGAAGGTGATTTTTGACGTAAATAAAATCATTTTGTCTAAAACGGTAACATACTCCTCTGGCAGGAACTTTCACCTACTCCATAACATACAGTTTTAAAGGACTGTGAAGGTTTTGAAGCTCTAGGGCTTAAAGACATCATAAAATGGGCCATGTGCTTCCATCAAGTGTTGCATTTCTTTTTGAAACAGGATTCTGGGCTGTGACAAAAGGATCATTTTAAACTGTAGTCCATTGCAATATCTGTTTGGGTGAGAGAGGCAGGATTACCCCAGAAAATATCTTCACGTAGTGAGCACTTAACGTGCATTTGAATGTACGAGCAACAGGTGCAACAGGCCATCTGCAGTTAAAGTTTTTATTCTTTTCATGCCAGTTAGATGTTTGCATGATCTATTCATTTAGAAGAAGAGAGAGTGCTAGACAAGGACTCTGTCCAGACTTGGGACAGGAAAGGTTGTTATTACAGTGTTTCCCTCAAGAACCTTGTACTGTAAGGTGATCAAGATGCGGTAGCCTGTCTTCTGTGTTATACCATTTTTACCAGGTTTCTCAGTCTTTGCTGATACGTAACATGATGTTGCACAAAAAGGTTGCAGCGGATGTAGTAACTCAGTGACGGTTTAAACAGTTGACTCGCAGCTGATGTGTGAAGTAGCTCCACTGAACCTTATGTGTTTTATTCTCAAATAACTGGACAGTTTATTTTGATGGAAGTAGAGGTGCTGTTCATTTTAGGCAAGGTGTCGTGTCTCCCTGAGAAAATGCTGCTGGAAATCTTGGATTGCATGGTCTTAATCCTTTAGACCACCAGACTGCTCTGATCTAAACCATGTCTGACTTTGTAATCTTTTCAGTGGCTGACTTGTGTTTGTTGCAGCATTCCTGAGTGCACCACCAAAAGTACATTTCATCTCCACATGAATCAGTATTACTACAATAACATACCTTTGGCAAAAAAGTTGACTTTTCTGAACTGAAACCACGGACTGCCTGGAAAACAGGGAGTCTACCTGAAAACCCGCCAGTAATGTAAAGTAAACTCATTTTGTAGTTAATGGGCTAAAACATGCAGAAAACCACCGGCAGGGTCCTTTAAAACTGAGAAAGATAATACAGACCCTATTTATACAGACATCTGTGGCTCACAGAGGAGAATAATGAATGCCAGAACGTTTAGGCAACTCCCCTGGCTCTGATACATCTGGACTCTGCTGATGTGGTAAACCCACCCATCTGGTGCACCCTGCAGGATAAAACAGATGCCAAGAGTTATTTGCAGCAGTTACTCAGACCTTTTTTCTCGGAGAAATTCTTTGAAGCTTAGCAAAGTTTTTACTAAGGATGTTTTTGCATCCTAGAATATCTGAAAGACAGACAGACGGTCACAGGAAGAAAACAAAACACTTCATAGTGATTGACAGCTTCCCAAACTCTGAGCCATCTGGACTGGTCCGATGAACCTGCAGGATAAAGCAGTCATGTGTAATAGTTGATCCATATTGTGACGCGGCCTGTCTTTCAGGGCCTCTGGGTGGAGTGAAGAATCTCCAGGTGATTGACCCCACCACCAACTCCCTGAGGGTTCGGTGGGACCCGGCTGAGGGCGACGTCAGGCAGTACCAAATCATCTACGTCCCCGCTGCCGGAGGAACTGAGAGCATGGTCAGTTTACATGTGCTCTCCAAACTGATCTCCAAGTACATAATATAATGATGGCACTATGTCAGCTACCTGCCTTAAACAGAGAGGCACATTCAGGATGAGCCTGGTGTTAGTGAATGTTTTTCTAGCGTCAACAAATCTCATATAGAGAAGCAACAATGAGCCAGTCCATCTCTCAGTACTTCATGACTTCTCCATCCTGTCTGTGGCTGTCGGCTCCAAGCCAGTGTTTCTTCTGAAGATGTAAATCTTGAAATTAGTTCAGGTTTATTGGAATGTAATATAAAAGGGCTCAGTAAATCCCTAACCAGTGGAAATTAGGAACGTGTCAACCAGTGCAGCTCACTGGGGGTTTCTAATAAAAGCAGAGCTCTGTGGCACAGACGAATAAGAGGCTTTGATATACGCACAGTTCTTATTAGTAGGAGCCATTGATTGTTGATTTTGATCATTTCATGGAATTTGCTGGCAGCAAGAAAGTAAAATATCAGATTTACTCTCTGCACGCTGGTGAATGTGATTGAAACCAGAAAAATATGACATTTTAAGGGTCTCTTCTTGCTCTTAAACCCACAGTTTATTTTAAATTCTATTGGTGATTCCGGTATTACCAAAGATGCCAAATATGTCAGGCAGATGTTTGGAGAAATGTGTCTTAAATGCTGCACAAGACCTCTAGAATATCTCCATTTGATGACATGTTGCAGCCTTTGGGTTTAAGTTTTTCATATAGCTTCAGCTTCAGTAAACTGTAAGTATAAACAAAAATAGAGATATAAATCACTAAAACCTCTGTAATAGCAGATTCTCCCATCTCCCTTAGTGTCCATGTTACTGTGTGGCCAATGAAGGTTCAATAATAAAACCCAACCTTAGACAAAGTAACATTTCCATGGCTGACATTTTGTTATTGATGTGTTATTTTAGCATTTTGTTCTTCTCAGACTCAGGAATCTGGGATGTCAACCAGCACAGTGCTGAGAGACCTGAGGCCAGACACCGAGTACAAAGTGACACTAGTGCCGCTTTACACTGACGTGGAGGGGAAACGCATGTCGGAGAATGGAAAGACAAGTGAGTTTGGCCAAAGCAGAACAGCTGTCACTACGTGCATCACAATAAAAATGTTCCCAAATTCGTTTGAAGGTAGAGCACAGACATGGCACAAGGGATCTTAAATTTAAGGCTGTAAAGAGTTATTTTTTTATCCAAGTTGCAGTCTTGTAATGAGAAAAATTAGATCCAAGACATTCATATTAGTTTTGGCATTGTATAGAAAAGGTAAAGTTATAATGAAGAGCACATCCTCTGCCTTGGGTTTGTCATGGTGTTATGGATGTAATGTATCCAGTGGACTTAGAAGCATCAGAAAGCACCAACAGGATAAGAGAATGTACTGACAGGACCTAGAAGGTTAGCTAATCAAAGAAAAGTTACTGGCAGCAGAATCACTGAACCATCCTGAAGTGCTAATCCTCACCCAGCCGTTGTCCTGTTACTGCTGGTCTGACCCGACTCTGGTTCCTGCTCTCTGTTGTGTTGACAGAGCCCCTGGGTGGAGTAAAGAATCTACAGGTCACTGATCCCACCACTAGCTCCCTCAAGGTGCGCTGGGATCCGGCGGAGGGCAACGTCCGCCAGTACCGCATCTTCTATGTTCCTGCTTCTGGAGGCACTGAGGACATGGTGAGACTTGAGACTCACTCCTTGTCCTTCGTCACAGGCTTGTTACCACCTTTTCAGGTTATCAAAGATGTTACAGTGTCAACCGGAGTTTTAGAAGAATATTCTGGAATGATAATTTAACTTTTTCTTTGGAAGCTGTTTCAAAATATTACCCTTAAATTTTTGCCATGTTGCTGTCCAAGCTCTGTGGGGGTCAGTGTTGATCATTTTGTGAATTCAAACTAGCGAAGCGTCCATGGTTTCCAGACAATGTATCCTAATTACTTTGATGATCAAACCTCACAGAGATGTTAACATGACTGTAAACTCTTGTTTTGTCAGGCAAGTTTATATCAGAGCAATGCATTATGCACTTTTACCCTTTGTGTGCCAGAAGTCAGTTCATTTTGAGATATGAAATGGAAAGTTGCTTCGCTGTGTGTGAGCAGGAGCAGGTGTCGGGTGGCACTACCAACACCATCCTGAGGAATCTGCTGTCAGACACGCCCTATACTGTAACGGTGGTTCCGGTTTACCCAGAAGGAGAAGGTCTGCGCCAGTCCGACAAAGAAAGGACTCGTAAGTCCCTGACTCTCCTCACACTGTCAAACCTCAGGTCATCTGCAGTTTCCTCTGCAGGTGATTAGTTCTGATGTATGTTTTTGATCAGGGCTGAGAGCAAAAACTCCATGAAGCTGCACTTATACACCACAGTGACATGTCAAAAATCAGTTCCTGCTGCTTTATGAAACCTTGTGCATGTAGGTGGGGCAGAAGCACAGCTAGGGTTTGTCACCTAGGAGCAAATGAAAGAAAAACCCACCATAAAGTGCCTCAGTAAGGTGTTGGGCCACCGCCTGCCACCAGCACAGCTTCATGGACACACACACATTGAGTATGGACACAGGTGGAAACAGATAACTGTCAGAGCCGGAGACAAACTCTCCAAATTCCATTTGAAAGCAGCAAACACAAACTAAGCCAGAAGCTTTACACAGTGCAGACAAGGAGAGTATGAAGGGGTCGCTGGACCCTCAGCTGTATAAAGAAACACGCAGGTATATTGATATCTGTGAGGGCAAATGGTCGTTGGAACCAACAATTAGCCGGGACCAACAACAAGTATGACCCACGTACGGAATGAGGCAAGTGATTTGCTACAGAGGTTAATAGTTTTTGAGGGATTGGATCTGGAACTGAACACAATTGGAGACACTGAACAACATTATCATGAATCGGACGATGATTTTGACCCTGAAAAAAACTTTTTTAAGAACTCTGAAAATAACTGCAAGTATTACACGGATGAGCAGTTTAACAGCAATGTTAAGACTGAAAACAAATTATCATTAATTCACTTTAATAGCAGAAGTTTATACGCAAACTTTCAGAGTATAAAACATTATCTTAGTAGTCTTACACATTCTTTTAATATAATTGCTATTTCTGAAACTTGGATGAATAATGTAAGGGGAATGGATTTTGACCTTGATGGCTATGACTTGGTATGCACAAACAGAGAGAATAAGATGGGAGGTGGTGTGGCCTCGTACATAGATAAAAACTTTTGTTATAAGAAAGTAGACAAAATGTCTAGGGTGCTTGATAATTTGCTCGAGTGTGTGACTGTAGAAATATTAGTGGAAAAAAAGAAAAATGTTGTAATAAGCTGTATTTATAGAGCACCTGGAGCCAGCATAGAAAAATTTAATGACTGGATGGAAGAAAATTACTTGACAATAAGTCATAAATTAATGTTCATATGTGGTGACTTCAATATAGATTTGTTAAATCCTAATAAGCACACAGCAACTGAGGAGTTTATTAACACA
>NW_018128100.1:442194-471460 GCF_001952655.1 Monopterus albus
GATGGAACATTGTGGGTGTGGTGTATGAATGTTAATACTCTGTAATAATTCTTTAGTATATTACTTGTGTGGTGTAGAAGATAATTATTTAAGAATGTAATTATGTAAGAATGTTAACACTGTTATAATCTTTTTTTAGTATAATATGTGTGTGGGTAGAAGTGAATCATTTACTGCTTGCAAACCAATGATGGTAAGATGATGTCATGGGGTAGGACTGGATAAGTCTGACTTCTTCCTACTCCATTCAAGCATGTACTAGGTATAAGCACATTGATATTGGATTAGCATTTGTTGGATATGTGTAAAATTATGTGTGTTGACATATCAACTGTCTTTACATGCTTGAAAGAATAAATCAAATCAAATCAGTCCTGCTTGGGGAGCAGATCTCTATTAGCACACAGCTGTTACAGAGAGTTTCGGGCCATGTTTAGACTGGCTTTGTGAAACAACACAGGCCTCGCATGCATTTCAGAGAGACCACAACACTGGCACAGCGAGGGCTCCTGCAAAAAAAAAGTTGAACCTGGCTCAACTTGGCTCAACACAAGACAGCCTCATCCAGCAACACGCCGACCAATCAGATAACAGGGTAAACCTGCTGTTAACCTGCCAGTCATTGCAGCAGAGGATAACAAGATTGTTGCCATTTGAAGAGTTGTAAAATCCTTTCCTAGAGTTGTATAAATTACTATGCAGGGTCCGTCTTGCTTCTGGATGGCACAATCAAACATCCTGACAGGTCTTGAATGATGGTTACACTGGGAGTTGTTCTGGATGCTATGTTCACATCTACCCACTACACCTTTTTATCAGGTTAAGCTCCAAATATCAGGAGGATCTGCACAGGTTTTGGTTTAAAAAGAGAGTCAAAGGGTTATAAACCCACAACTGTGCTGCTTGACTGTGATACAGTTCGTCTCACTGCAAACACAATTTAATCCTTTATTAAATGTCTTTTCCTTGATAAAAGCCAGAGAATGTCATATTGAAACATTTTTTCCAACACAAATCACTTTTTTGTTTGCAGCTTTAGCAGGGTCAGAATCAGTTCTGTAAGGTTTCAAAGATGCAGAACCTAAACTGACAACCTGATCCTTGGCTTCACGTTCTTTGGCGTTCTGTTTACCTCTTTATTTATTAACACTGACGTTATGAGCAATGGAATTGCTTGTGTTTGTAAATCCATCTGCACTAGCTGTCCGTTGTAGGCACCCTATTGAGACATACTTGGATAAGGACTTTCATTTGGATGTTTTGTGGCTAAGTGAAGAACGTCAATACTCCCTCCTTCCTCACTTCACTTTCTCTTAACCTCTCTGACCTTCCAGTCCCACGCACGCCACCCAGGAACATCCAGGTTTACAACCCCACACCCAGTACCGGGTGGCTTACTCCTCGCTGACTGGAAACAGACCCACCGAGTCGGTGAGCAACTCTCTTGAAGCTGTTATACAACAAACAGTCATGAGCAGCAGAATCTGCCTGGAGGGCAGAAGGAGGTGGTTTGGAATCTCTGCCTCTGCTCACAGGGGAGAGGATTAGAGCAAAGAATGTGAAGACATAAGACAACAAACCCTGACATGTTGTTTGATTTCTAAACAGGTACTTAATTGTACTTTTGAGAGCAGATAATTTTTTTCATTGCAAATCAGCTTGTTCATAGTCGGCATGTTGACTCTTGTTGGATGTGGAAATTCATTGGGTGAAAATGGTCATTATCTCTAGCAGCCTTTGTGTTTGCTTGTTTTAAGATAAAGATGATATCGCAGCTTGTAGGACTGCGAATAATGGTTATTTTCATTACTGACTAATCTGTTTTTGTTGAGTGATTTCTTTGTAAAATGACAGTAGAGAAATAAGATTAGAGCCCTCACACTGATTTTACTTTACCAATGTTATTCCTTGTCCTACACACCTGATGCAAAGGGGTTTGTTTTCAAGGAGGTACATGCACTTTTCTTAACAGACTTCTGTAAAATATTAGAGGCTATAATTAGATATAAATATTAGAGGATATAATTTCCTAAAGCCTCGGCTGACCTCTTCAAATGTCTTGTTTTGTCTGACCAAAAGAGCAAAGCCCACATGTTCCATTTACAGAGATAGTAAACAGAGAAGGCAGGTAATCCTCACTTTGGAGGAGGTGGAAACAGTTAGTGATTCACTTTCTGCTGATGACAAGTTTGATGACATGACAATCAAAAAGGATTCGTACTGTAACTAGACTTTGACAGTAAAACCAGCACCTTGCACTTCCACTTCTCCTTCAGCCTTTTGACTTGGAGTGACCTGATATGATCATACTGAGATGTAAAGGCTGCTGATTTGATTTGGTTAGAGGCTTGTGTCTTGGAACTGATGTGAGACTGATGGGTCTTGACTTGTCTCTTCAGTTAAGACTTGACTAGGGAATTGTTGGTCTTGACCTTGGATCTTACATCTGGATCCTCTTTTAACAGTGTAAACTAAAACTGTTTATTGAATGTGGACTATGTTACTAAGCTCAAAGCATCAGGTTGCACTTTGGTTCTCTACAAGCTTAAATCAGTTTTTTCCGTCTCTTCTCCACACAAATCTGTGAAATCAATGAGGCGTCTTTGCTTTCACAGTGCCAGTGTGTGTCATGGAAACAGCAGGCAGCCACTTTCAGTCGGTCCTGTTTGTTTCTCAAAGTTATCGTGTCAATGTTGCACAGATGTTAGACTGGTAATGCTCTTAAATATAGGAATCATGACTTGTCATTGCTGACTAAATAGTGATTCCACAATTTCAAAGTTTAACCCTGAATGTCTGCTAATCATAGCATTCTTGGATCACATGTTTCAAGTATTTGCACAGCTCTGTGCTTGATAGTACAAGCATCCCCGTCTTTTAAGTCACAGTTTATTGTGGTTACATTTATTGTTATGCTGCCTTCAAATAGTTTTCGAGTATAGTTCACTTGAGTTGTAAAAACACTGCTGCTGAGTGAAAATTGCAAATGACTTTGTTTTCTGCCCTTAACGATCATGTTAGGAACAAGACAAGGGTAGACAACAAAAGTCATCAGTAAAAATACTTATAAGGTAAAGCGGGTGGATGCACTTCCAGCCCCGGTGGAGACAAAAACAACATTCAAAGGAAGAGGAGAGGTTGGCTGCATGCTCCCAAAGAGGTGTTATTGACCTACACCCTCAGCAGCATCCGGTTTCCCTTTGATGGTGCCTTGGAGTAACCTTCATTAGTGGGCACTGGTCCTGAAACACCCCTCTTCAGGCTTCTCCGTGCTTCTCCTTAACACGATGAATGTGATCCAACCCCAAAAGCCCATTATTTATCCAGAAGAACTGTTGTGGCTCCACTCACTGAAATGTAACTCAACAATGAGTTATATTTCAACCCTCCAGAGCATGGCTGCCCTCAGGAAATGACCGAATGACTAAACCTCCCGCCTAATGTAATTCATCCTGTTTTGAAAGGATAATAGCCAGCCAATCTTGTGGCCACACAATTGGCTGATGTCCACAGAGTTTACTGGAGGGATTTATACTCAGACCAGTAGGCGTATGTGCTTCCAGTTGTGGGATCTCAAGCACTACATCATCACTGAGGGAACTGATTCATGGTTCACTGTGCCAGAAATCTGAGGTCCAAAGATCTTTGCAATATTAACTTTAATTAAAACAAAAACTCTAAATAAGTGTCGACTGGAGTCCAATAAATCCAATGGATTTATTGTGATGTAATGGCACTGATTTTTATAGGTCGCAAATCAGCTAGAAAGCTGCAAATAGATGCTGTAATAATCCCAATGACGGGAGACAGTCTGCAGTCATCCCTGTTGGAAAACCTGATTCTGCCCTGAGCCGCTGACAGACGCCGCACTCTCCAGCTGCTTCCTAGCGAAAACTGTTTATCCATCGGTCCACTTGCTGAATGATGGATTTGTTTGGGGTCTAAACTCCCAGGCCTTTGTTAGTGTTTGAGAGAAACTTTGGCAGCAGGGTGCCTCAGAGATAACTGGATGAGGGATGCACAGTGAGGTCATTATGTACATTATCGCTGCCAGATGGTTATGCAATGAAAATCCAAAATCTCCCTGCTGTGGCTGTCATGGTGGTGATGTCTATACATTTTTTGATCCTTGGGTTTCTTCTTCAAAAAGGTCCTGCTTCCAGGAAATGTTAACAATGCCTTCCTGGACAACCTCATCCCAGACACTCCATACTCGGTCAGCGTCTCAGCTCTGTACCCCGATGGAGCGGGACCACCAGTGAAGGGCAATGGCAAAACATGTGAGTACAGCACCCATCTCGCATGTTGACAGGGTATACAACCAAGTGACTGAGTTATATTTGCATGGTTTACATCATGTGCACAGTTCTCAACAAGCAAGTTGTGAAACTGTCTCTTAAAACAAATGGTTAGATCTTATCATGGGTGATACTTAATGATTCAGTGCTTCTTTTACTTTCAGTGTTTATCATAAAACAAACAGCTACTACAATGAACAAACATAACATAACTTCTATTTCTGTTTGCTTACTGACTTGTAAAATACGCAGGCTGTTAAGTACTCAAAGTGACTAGAAAAGCAGTAAAAGCTAAGCTTGAGGCACTGTTAGCTTTAGTAGTGCTGCTGCTGATCTGTCTAATTCCAGTTTGTGGGTTTATGGGATTTGTGTTCACTTGATGACCATTAAAAGTAAATCATGCTGTTTATGAACAGAAACTTCACAGCCACTTAATTTATTGACCATGAAACGGATACAAACTGATCTACTTTAGCATTAGCTGACCAGTGTATCAGCATCTCTCCAACTGAAAAAAATCATTTTAGTAGCTTTACAGACACGACTGACTCAAGAGAAGCAGTATCATCACATTTGGGGGTGACTGTGGTTCAGTGGGTAGAGCAGTCATTCCCCAGCGGGAGGGTTGGAGGTTCGAATCACGGTGCCTGCAGTCCACATGTCAAAGTGTCCTTGAGCAAGACACTGAGCCCCCAAGTTGCCCCCAATGGTTAGAACCACGGGTGTTAGTTGGCGCCACAGATGGCTGCCTCGGTTCTGTAACGGAAACTAATTCCTTGTGTGTGTGTAACATACTTAGCCAGATAAAGGTGACTATCCTGATTATTCTTATAAAATAAGATTTTTAGAGTGAATGCTTTTCTTGTAATTCTGTTTAACTTTTTCTCAAAGTAGAGAATTAGACCTAGAAACTGTCCTACATGTGCAGTCCCACTGTTAGTAAGGGCCATATTTCTATATATTTATTTAGTATTTGTGGATCTTTATTTTATCTAAAGAGAACTCTTTTGATGTACCCTGCAACAGCTTTTTGTCTGTTTAGGTAGTGATTATGGTAGAGGTAGCAGGTGGACTAATTCCATTATTATCTATTTATTAATTCATTTTAACTGTTTCTCTCCAGATTACCTTTTACTGCGTCATTGTTTTTATTTATGCTTTCTTCTTTAGACTGAACAGAGCTGAGCATACACACGCACTAGCTCACATGAACACAGATTCAAGGGGAGAAAATCAAATACACCAAGGACAAAGACCACTTGCACACACCTTGTATCCCTTTCGGTCTTAATTTAAGGTAGTTATAGTTACTCATATGTTTCTTAACACATGAAAAGCCACAAAGGATGCAAAACAGGAAAACTATTAATTAAAAAAAATCCACCCACAGGAACAGGATTCGGTGTCTGGTAACTTGTACTGTACGTTTTGTTCAGTGTATCATCAAACACATTGTATAGTGGTGTTGTGGCACAACTGAATGTGGTGTGTGTGTGTGTGTGTGCTGCAGTGCCCCGTACCGGTCCCAGGAACATGCGTGTGTATGATGCCACCACCAGCACCCTCACCATCGGCTGGGACCACGCAGAGGGTCCCGTCAGGCAGTACAGGATCGCCTACGCCCCCATGACTGGAGACCCCATCACGGAGTTTGTGAGTACACTGCAAAAATGCCCATGACCCCTAATGGCCGGTTTACACATCCGATCACAGGAGGCTGTGAAAGTGAAAACGAACAGACAGCATCAGCATCGCTGAAGACTCATTTTGAGCTGGGACTGAGTACAAGTAGTTCAGTCTTTTGATTTCACTGATCAACAGCAGCAATATCAAAGTGAAATATTTACACCTGTTTCACAAATGTCAGGTTTTCAGATTTCAGTAAATGGGTGGCAAAAAACCAAATAGCTCGAGGTTAGTTTATACCCTCAGCTGCGTATGTTTTAGCAGTAATGAGAGATAAATGTCAGGTACTAACGTTGTTTTTGATAAATGGGTTGGTTAGATGCTCCTCGTTCACCAGTCGCCGTGATGTTTCCTTTCCATGTTTTAAGATTCCTTTTGATAATTCTGGTTATAAATCACCAGTAAGTGAGACTAGCTACAGGCTCAGCTAAAACAAACAGTATAATTTGGGCCATAATAACATTATTAATAGTCCTGATTAATGAGTTGGACCTGTGGTGGAGGGCGGGGACGGGCCAGCTGGTCTCCCCCCCCTCTGCTTGTTATCAAAGCAAAGTATGAGTCAGCGAGCTGCAGCAGAGGGATGGCGGCAGGATTTCTTTATTTTATAACATCAGTTCCTTCACCCCAGCCACTGCAGAGAGATTAGTCTGAAAACCAAAGCACATTTTTAACCTGTAAGGAGATTTTTAGGGTTTTTTGTGAAATCACAGTATGATTGGAATACAGTTTTGGTGGGTATAAAGCAGGGACATCAAACCTTTACCATTGTCCTACCATGACACCAGTTGGTTTTATTTTGCCAAGTTTTGACAGCAGCATCACAAAGACGTGTCTCAGCACCTCTGTAGAAAATAAACATAGATGGGTGCAAACCACAAAAACATCCTTCTCACTCTTAATTACATGTATTCACTTTATATATGATGTTTCAGGTTCTAATAATAAAGAGCTAATAAAGAAGCGCGTCTATGTCTGGGTATATGGTGCACTGCACCATAATCGCTCGGCTATCGGGCCGCCCCGGCCCTCCTGTTTCTCTCGGTTTGCAGACCAGTCCGTAATGACTCTGTGTTGTCTTGCTCCTCAGACGGTGGTCCCTGGAAACAGAAACAATGCCATGCTGCAGCATCTGCAGCCAGACACGCCGTACAACATCACTGTAGAGGCTGTCTACGCCGAGGGTCCAGGAGGGTCTCTCAATGGAAACGGACGTACAGGTGAGGCAACAACAGATCAATAATGTGTCTCTTGTGTTTCAGTCATTGTAGTTAAGTGTGTGGAACACACAGGCACAGGTTTGGGGCAGTGTTGTGAGTCAAACGTGAAATATTGAGTGGCCTGTAGAGAAGTCTGAACACACACTGCCCAACTCAGAGAAGAGTCAAATCTAAAGCGTAGAAGGGAAATGATCCAGCAGCAACTTCAAAATCATTGATACAACTTCAACAGCTACTGTAGGTGGCTTCTTTTAAATCAAAGCACATGAATTAAATCCATGAGGCTTCCTCTTTTCTATGGACAAAAGCTTTGATATTTTGGTGAAGTTAATGACAACACAGACTGACACAGACCCCACCCCTCTCACCAGTTTAATTGTAAAATGAATGTTTTATTGCCATGGACCTGATCTACATAAAACACAGACTAAACTATGTAAAGATACAGATGATGACGCCATCTTCTCTCTGTCACAGTCGGAATGTTGAGTCCCAGAAACCTCCGTGTCTCAGATGAGTGGTACACCCGGTTCAGAGTGGCCTGGGACCCGGTGCTGGCTCCTGTCCAGGGATACAGGCTGATCTACTCTCCTGTTGGTGAGACAACATGTCACATCTGCACAGTTTTTGAATGTGGGCACTACCGTGTGTAGGTGAATTCAGGATGTCGGTTGTGAAATTATTTGCAGTTTTTCATTTGTGTAATTTTACAAGCTCAAGAGGTAAAACTCTTGTATATCACAAGAAAAAGGGAAATACTGGAAGTGAAGAAGAATTTAGTGGGGTCACTTTTCCCAGCTTGGGAACTACTTCTTCAAGTAAACAAAGACGTATGAAATGATGGAAAGCTCCAGAAGAAGCTGGTTAATTGGACCCTGAGTTGGACTAGTTTTGCCACACTGCTTCAGTCTTAACTTGAGTCCTGTTGAATTTCTTCTTGAATGAGTCGATGATGAACTTTTGCTGCAGGTGTCCGTCTTTAAAATGCTCATCAGATAGTTAAGAGTTCTCTGCAGACAGTCATCGGGATCGTTTTTTTCCTTTGCTTGTGCAATGACGACAGCCGTAGCACCTTTTCCTGACTCCGTCCAGCACATATCTCGTCTTATTTCTTGCTATTGTGTTTACAGGCACAGACCGGTCCACTGATTTCTTTGTGGGCGATGTGACATCTTACACTCTGCACAACCTGCAGCCTGGAACCACCTATGATGTCGAAGTGATTGCTCAGTACACCAGCGGCATGAGTGCACCGCTCGATGGACAGGGAACCACACGTACGTACGGTAGCTGTGTGAGAAGACAAGTGCAGGAGTCCTTCAACACCCGGTCATTCCACATAAGAAAACATTTTCTCATTTACACCTTGTGGTTTGTAGCCACACAGATCGTTTTACTGAAGTTATGCTTTTGCTTAGATTTCGAGGTCTCCACTGCTGATTTTTTCTGCAGTCCAAATACAATAAAGTTAAATATTATTTGTGGCAAAGCTTACTCGGAGCTTTAAAGTAAAACAAACACTGACTTTGGATGTGACTGCTGCGAGATGAGACTCAAAAATATCTAACATTACTTGAGGCTTGAAAGCAAAAGCCTTCAAATCTTAGTTTTAACTTGGTTTCTAAAAACACCATTAATTCATAGTCTGTGGTCTGCAGTCCCAGTTATTCCAGTCACCTCCACTGTACTGGAGTGCCAGCTGGAAGCACAAGCAGCAGAGCTCTGTAAACCTCAGAAACCATTCATTTGGGCACATATCACCTATTCAAGGTTCCCAGACATCAGGGTGGAGGACGTCTTTATCTTTTCAGCAGAATCACAAAATGCAACATTTAGGGACTAAACATTTACCAGCAGGTTGTACAGACCCTGAACGTACCTCCTTGATGGGCTGAAATGCGATTTTCTGTCCTGTACAGTCTTCCTCAACGTGACCAACGTCGAGACCTACAACATCGGCCACGACAAGTTCTGCATCAAATGGAGTCCTCACAGGGCGGCTACATCATACCGCATCAAACTCAACCCTGCAGACCGTAAGTCTGTGTGCGTCTCACCGTAGACAGTCTCACCTTCACTCCCATTGACCCCTCATGGAAGTGGAAGATGACACAGTCCTCCAGACCTCTTTGTTTAAAAGATTTACTGACCATTGTCACTTCTATTTTACATTAACATTGGCTGGTTCAGGTCGATTTCAGGATTGATTTTCACTGTGGTAGTTCTGATTGTTGAAACACTTTGCTGACTGACAGGTCTTCAAATGTTAGGATTTACTGCTTTTATCTGTTTTACATCATTAAGTAATGGAATGTGTTTGGGTAGTTGGTCAGAGCAGATGTTACAGCGGAATTGTTTTATCATGAGTATAATCAATGGGCCAGTCAGTTATGAGCATAAGTGGTTCATTCATTGCAGCCCTTTCTATATGAAAGTCAGTGGAAACCAGTTGATGCCTGGACCGGCATTAGAATCGTTGGCTGTGACTTGTACGGCTGCAGCTAACAGTTATTTGCCCTATCAGTTTAATCTAGTGATTTTCTTTTCCATTGATTGCCCTGTCAGTCTCTAAAATACCAGTAACTTGTGGGAAATATCCATCACAATTTTCCAGAGCTCAGTGCGATGTCTTCACGCTTCCTTTGTTTTTGTCTCACTGACGGTCCAACCATCAACAGTCCTCACATTCAATGAGATGGGGAAACTAGAAAATACACAGCATTTTACTTGATAAATGACTTATCCGATCAGTTGATCATCAAGATGGTTGCAATTTTCTGTTGATCGGCTCTAGTGATTTGTTGGCTAAAATATCCAAAACCACAGCAGTGAGCCTTCAGTTTCACCTCGAGTAGATTACAGGAAAGAAAACTAAACAGATGCAACACAAGTTGATTTCTCATGATAAGGGGTTTTCTGGTGTTGCCACCACCATACATCTTGATCAACGGTGATGCATTGGTAACAAGTGCAGCAACGCTCGAGGCAGATGATTTACAGACATGTCTCCAAATGAGGTCAGATCTCAGATCTTCTGCTGATCTCACCCATTTTTTTTACCCTTGGAGACTGTTTATTTTCAAGCCTTGTGATTATTAGTCGAAGCAGGATGCAAGTCTTGGCTGGGACTGAAAGCGTCTGACCACCAAGCTTTGTGTGTCTGTTTGCAAAGATTACATCCTTTTCGATTACTGCAGTATCTTTGATTCCCATCTGCTTCATATTCACACAAGGACACAGTTTAATGGTTAATGAGCAGGAAAAACCGGGGAAGGAGCATCAATATTTAAATATCTGTATGGTAGTCATTAGCCACTTGGGCTGCCAGAACAAATCTGCTAGCGTGAGACAGACGGCTGGTTAACCACAACCAGAGGATCAGAAATCCTCCACCCAAGAATCTCTTCCCGTGACAAGCAGCAGCCTCGGGTTAACAAATCAGTCAACTGTTTGTTCTGAGTGGAAACGCAGACAGCGGCTGGAGATGCTAGTGAGATGACTAAGTGGAAAAACCATGACCTCGGGTCTTCTCCAATGGTACGTTAAAAGCCAAAAAACATTGGTCAGAGAAGATGATGTGGCTGCCAGATTTTTAGGACTGATAATTATCTGATAGTCATCGGACATATTTCAAAGATTTGTTTTGTCAACATCACTTTCTGTAGAAACTTGTGTGTATCTTCTATCTTGATAAATGATGGCCACTGTTCTGGAGAGATCTGACCGAGAAGCATGTGTGTTTTCCAAGAACAGTTTAAATTAAATTGGCTTCCATCATAACTTGTTGATATTTCAGAGCTCATTCTGAAGCTGTTGCATCATCAGAGCTGCTGGATTCAGCCATTTGACAGAAACTAATGAAATGCTTCTTCCTTCTGGTCATTCATACTGAAGAGTAGCAGTCATCATCTGTGGCAGCTGTCTCTGCAGTAAACAAGGCTTTGCTTTGTTTGTGCTTAAGAGAATGCACAGTGTAAATAGGAAACTTCCCAGCCCTGTGACAGTGTAAACATGTCACCAGAGGGGTCGCACGTTGGGTTTGTTCATCACAGAGACGTTGATGAGGATGAATGCTTTGCAGGATTGATAAGTTTTACTTTTCAACGTTAGCAACAGAACAGAAAACGCAGCAACACTAAGAAGTTCTACAAATATTTACAGGAGATGCACAAGTCATTAAATCAAAACAACTGCATCTCAACAAATCAGATGTGGCAAACAGAAAATAAAAGTTGCTTTTCTTCTGACTGACATTAGAATCTGATTATTGGTGGAGTAAGCACATCCAATTTCCTTCCTCTGCAGCTTCCAGTAAAGGACAGCGTGAAATCACGATTCCCGCTGGGCTGCCTCAGTACTGCTTCGACGGACTCTCTCCCGATGCTCGGTACACTGCCACCGTGTTCGTCCAGACCCCAAATCTGGAAGGACCAGGAGTCAACGTCAATGAGAAAACATGTGAGTGTGGCATCTGTGGATCTGTTGTCATTTAAATCGGAGGTTTTGTTAGCAGAACATCTCTCAAAGGCAGAGCTGGGGGAGAAAGTTCAGGTGAAGTGTTAATGACGTCATGTTTGTGGTGAAATCTCAGACGCCTGAAGATGTGACAGTGCCTCAAGGAGACTAACCTTACATAACATTACGTGTCAGACTTAAAATGATAAAGTCCAGGACATTTTCCATCACTGCCCCTTGTTATGTTTGTTTGTTTGTTTTTGTTGTATACAGCAGCATACTTTGACTAATTGGACCTTTAATTTATTTGCCACATGTGACAGTAAATTAATTAATTGGGTCTTTGGTTAGAAAAGCCCTTGTCTTTCAGGCAACGTTGGCGCCACTGGAAGACACTGGCAACATGTTAAAAGTTCAGTCAAAGTCAAATGAAACCTGTCGCTCTTCAGATTCTGTCAGACTGTACTCAGATGTTTCTGTCCTGTGGGATTAGTTGAACATGAACCAGAGTTGCCCAAATCATGAGCGGAAACAGACAAATCCCTGTAAAGGGATTGTCTGTCAAGACAAATCTAAATCCCTTCAGCTCTGTCGCCTCAGATTTCAAAAAGAAAACGTGGGTGTAGTAACAAGCTGCAGGTCAGAATGTGACCTGTGGCGTCAGAGATACTGGTTCAGACGCATCATCCCACAGGACCGATCCGCAGCACCGACTTCATCATATGGATGTGTTTACTGTTGCTCTGCCTTCTTAATGGTTTGTATCTGTTGTTTCTCATAGTGGTGAAGCCAACTCCGGCCCCAACGCTCCCACCAACCCCAACACCTCCACCCACCGTCCCCCCTGCATGGGAAGGTAAGCATGTTAAAGTCTTACTGAAATTACATTTGTATCTTCTGCAGCATAAAGATCTGTGTTTTTGACTGTGCACACACAATCAGTGGGAATGGCATGGCTGCAAACTGCATCGCAAACTGTGCAGAATGACTTTTTGATTATCAGAATTGATATTGTATATACATTATATGAAGGACAGAGGAGAGAGGATTACAAAGTCGGCTCTATCACATGAGGTAAAGTTGGTTATTTTGAGAGGAAACCATTAGCAAGAGCTCATTTTCAACCCTTCTGCTGACCAAATGTTCCTTGTTGAGTTTTCCTCATATTTTTTATCAATGAAACCCATAATTACAATACACATCATTTTTCTCACTTTTTGTTTGTTGCACACTATTAGCTGAATTGTTATGCCTTCGAGCTTGCAAACGATAACCATGCCGTTTGATGAAGCCATTTTCTCTGCTGGTGTTTGTGCTGCCGGTTCGAGGTCTGGCCTGCAGACTTTAAAGCTCCTTACCGACTGTTTCCTTGCCACAGTTTGCAAAGGTGCCAAAGCAGATGTGGTGTTCCTCATTGACGGCTCCTGGAGTATCGGAGAGGAGAGCTTCACCAAAGTCATACACTTTGTCTCCAGCGTGATCGCCGCCTTTGATGTCATGGGACCCTCAGGAATGCAGGTTTGTATTGAAAATGTTGAGCTGGTATCAAGCCAGTGCTGCGCTCTGACATCATGCTGCAGTTGTTTTTATTTGCACTATTAAAACATGGAACAGCCCTCCCTGCAGTAATATGAAAACTGAAAGTGTAATCACGAACAGCAGAGAATGAGACATAAGAACAGCATCAGGTAGAAGAAGAAAGTGGGAATTTCTTTCTTACATAACGACATGCTTTTATTTTTATTTTTCTTGTGTCATACAAAAATGTTTAGTTTTTTTTTTTTTAGCTCAGCTGCTCTGAAGCTCAGTGACTTCACAGTTCTTGGTTGTATTCTGTTATTCAGTATCCTGTGGTAACTTGTAGCTTTACTGCTTTTGTTGTTGTGTTTTTACTGCAGTTTGTTTGTTCACAGCATGGGGTTCCCTGATAGACTGGTGGTTAGGGTGCAGCACTCTTGCAGCTGTGGCCCAGGTTCAAGTCAGGGTTGTGTCAGGAAGAGCATCCGGTGTAAAACACGTGCCAAATGTCAACATGGGAAAATGGGAAAAGCCGAAAGTGACGGTCATTCATTCTTTATGTTTGCTCACAGCATAATGAATGAATTTGGATGAAACGTTTTTGATGTATCTTCAAACGTTGCTGAGCTAGACCCTGATGAAAACCACCATTAGTGAAATATCATTTTTCTTGAATAACTTTCAAACTAAAGATAGCGGTGTGATTCCATATGCTGGGGGAGGTTTTCATTTAGTCATTCCACTATTCTTTCTTCTGTCTGCTCTGTATATGTGACCTGTTGGATGTCTGTCTGAAGAGAGATCCCTCCTCTGCTGCTCTTTCCTGGAGCTTCTCTAAAGTTTTATGTGGAATCTAGGATCTCGGGTCAGAGGTTGTCATAGACCGTCGCAAAGACTTCTTTGAGCTGACTTCTGTTTCTTCTAAAGTCTGTGATGTGGTTTTCCAAAGGTGTCATTCGTGCAGTACAGCGACAATGCGAAAACAGAGTTCAAGCTGAATGCTTACGAAGACAAAGGTGTCGCCATGTCTGCGCTTCATTACATTCGCTACAGAGGAGGAAACACCAAGACAGGTTGGATTGCACGCCTCATCTCACAGTGATACATGAAGCCTGTTGTATCGTCCTGTTTCTTTATCTCGTGCAGCCTGTACACCTGTGAAATATTAGCTCCCCTTACGCCTGAGCATTCAAAGTTTTTCTCTGTCCTCTGTTGAGCAGGAGAGGCACTGAAACACACCCTTGAAAAGGCCTTTTCTTCAGAAAATGGAATGAGGAGAAATGTCCCCAAGGTGATTGTAGCGATCACAGATGGGCGATCTCAGGACGAGGTGAAGAAGAGCGCCACCAAGCTGCAGCACGCAGGTAACGGACTCTGAGTTCCCTCAGATCATCCAGGCTTCTTCGCCAGAAAATACTATGAGTTTAGTTGGAGGCACAAGCTTGTCTCTCAACCTGCCAGTCTGCATTCTGACTGGACTTGTTTTGTCCTGTCTTCAGGTTATAGTGTTTTTGCCATTGGTGTTGCTGATGTGGACTTCGTGGAGTTGCAGCAGATTGGCAGCAAACCCAGCGACAGGCACGTCTTTGTCGTGGACGACTTCGATGCTTTCAACACCATCAAAGAAAACCTGATTACCTTCCTTTGTGAAACGGCATCTTCATGTATGTGTGCACAAATGCTAGTCTAACTGTGTCTGGGTGTTTTTGTTTTTTGGTCAAAACTCATAATTATTCTCATTGTTTCACAGCGTGTCCCTTGATTTTCCTGAATGGGTTTACTTCACCTGGTAAGTACAAATGATGAAATTCATCATTTACCAAGGTTTGTCCTCATGTGTCTCATTTAAAGACAAAACTCCTGGTTTGTTATGTAACAGGCTTCAGGATGCTCGAGGCCTTCAACCTGACGGAAAAGACCTACAGCCACATTAAAGGAGTCTCTATGGAGCCCGGCTCCTTCAACAGTTACACATCATACAGACTCCACAAAGACGCCTTCCTGACTCAGCCCACCACGTGAGTCCTCGTAGCCTGCGTTCAGTTTCATCCTCAGTGTTCGCTGTTTCACCCAGCAGCCTGTTGATGACTCTTTTAACCTTCATTTCTTCAGGGAAGGTTGAGAAAAGAAGCATGCATTTCTTTTCAGCTTTGTGCTCGTACTATTTCAGATTACAAGACTGATAAAGTCGCTTGATTAACATACACATGCAGATTCACATGGAAGCAGGTCCACAGGCAGAAATGACCTCATAAGGAAATTCAGTTTCATGAGCAGAACCAAAGAACTGGCTTTGTTTTGCATGAATAACTACAACCAGCACTGATACAATTTGGTAATTAGGATAATTTCATAGTGTCTGCACATAGTGACTCAAAGCTAAATGACAAACAGAAGTGTGGTCAAAAATATGTTTTTATCAGTCATGACTCTGAAAGGTCAGGGAGCCAGAGTCACACCCACTTCAACATGAGCTTCTGTTCTCGAAATACAATAAACTGTGGATGGAGGGTGTCATTCACCAGCGTTTCTGAGTAGCCTCATGATGATGATGAAGCCTTTCTGCTCTTAATTAAAAACATGTGTGTTTGAGTACCTTGTGTCTTTACCAAAATGAATACATCTTACACTTCTTACAGTTTGTGTTGCCAGTATTAACACTGTTGTCCTGATGAGCTTAGCTTTAACTCTGCTTCAAACACATTTTCTAGATGACAGTACGTATGTGTGATGCCATTACACTACGTTTTTAAGACTTGTACAAGAAAGTTCAGTGTTTATAGGAACGGAAATGTTTTTAACAAAATGAAGCCGAGCTTCACTCGACTGTCTCTGACCAGTTTATTATTAGCTGTTGCTATTCAAGCTGCTGTTCGCTCATCAGTACGTGTCTAAATCTAAACTGTACTGCCCTGTTCAGTAGAACATCTTGGGCCACCAGTCGACATGCTAACCCATATAACCTAGTGTGAATGTTGTACATTTTTCAGTTGGCAACAGGAATGCTAGGTCTGTGTTACTTCAACAGAGAAACTCTTGTTCTTTGGCTCTGTCCCTTCAGTTATAGCTGAGCCAATGAGGTCTTTCTCCTTCCAGAGTGCCTCTACGAAAGCCTCGGCATATACCCTGCTCATATGAACAGAAAATTTGAATGGCTGATTTACTTCTTATTGTTGGTTGCATGGCACCAAATGCAGAAATAAGACCCAGTCGTATATTTTAGATGAGAACAATGCAGCATATGTTTTTCGGTTACATAGCGACAATGTTCTCATTAATTGCAGACTATCTCCGAACTCTGCAGGAAGAAAACTTCACAGCTGAGTACAGCCAGCACTTTCTCCTGCAGCTTCCCAGTGACAGTGCACATTTGTTGTCACTGTTTATCCTTCTCATGTCATGACGCACCCTGCACAGCTGTGTCCAGATTGTCTGAGCTCATTCTCATTACAAACTGGGTCAGTGGATCTCTGTGTGAGGCTCTAGTCCTGACAAAGTCCAGTCTGTCTATCAGCTGTTTCAGGCCACTTTGTCCAAACCCAACTCATCTAACTGTTAATACTGCCACCACTCAGCATATGCTTCTTATATCCAGAACATCACATGCACCAGTGGTGGGAAACAGCTTGAGATCTCGCTGTTTACCAAGTTTCCACCATGTGCAATGACATCACAGGGATAAATGGGAAACCGAGCCAGTCCTGGAAAAGTTATTAAAATGCTCTAAGGCTCTAACAATGAGAAACACTTCATTACAAGGGGATTACGGTGTTATTTAACTAAAGGTGAACATGGGTTAAAAGTTAGAATGTTGTTTGGTTTGACAAAAGCAGGTCTCGTTTTACTGAGGTGTTGCCATGTCAACAGTGTCCTGTCTGTCTTCATGCGAACAGTGAAATATTCATGTTCTTCTTACTTAACTCTGGTTGTGAGCAGTTTGAGATCATCCATAGTCTGCCGCCTGCTCTCAGCCTCTCAGTATTTACAGTAAATCTTACATGTTGTCTCTTCTTGTCTCATGAACAGCGACATCCACCCCCACGGTCTTCCCCACACCTACACCATCATTCTGATGTTCCGTCTCCTCCCTGATTCGCCTACAGAGGCCTTCGACATCTGGCAGGTGTCAAGCAAAGACCATAAGCCAGAGACCGGCGTCACTATTGACTGTAAATATCATTGTCTGATGTATCTGTGGTGTGTGTCTTGAAACAAGGGTACTGGCATGAAAACTGGAAATGTGTGAGGGGATATGGAGCAGCTGTGCCTCATTGTGTCACATCATGAAGCCAGCTGAGGGGGTGTAATGAGCCAGCGCTGCCCCCCGGCTGCTTTGGCCTCAGCTGATAACTAAGCTGCCTCCTTTTTCTACAAGTGTCTTGTACCAGCGATCGGGCTTGGCTGGGTCTCGTAAAGCCCCAGCTCCGGTCCGTCAGCAGGACTCCCTACTGGGCTTATTAAAGGACTGGTTCAACATTTTTGGGAAATCTAGAAATACGCTTATGTGCTTTCTGGCAGAGAGTTAGATGAAGAGATTTGCTGGCTGTTTCTGTCTGTTCTCGGGCTTTGTGCCGAGGGAAACGCCCCCAGGCTCCAGCTTTATATTCACTAAAAGTATTAATCTTCTTATCAAACTCTCTGACAGAGATGAGCTGTATCCCACAATTTAAAAGTCTTTACACGTGTAAAACACAAACACATTTTGTTAGTTTTTAAAGGGACGCTGTCAGTTTTACAAATGAAGATCGGTCCTCTCATCACTTTACTTTTCATTCAGTGGAAACTGTTGTGTAATGTTTCCAGCCAGTGTGGAGGCGTTTCAGGAAATCACCCAAACAGCCTGTAGAGATTGAAAGATGTGAACATTTCCCAGGAAGGGTCCAAAGAAATGTGTGATTAAAGTAGAATCCAGAGTTGTTAGAGCTTGATCCATCCCAAGCATCTAAAAGTCCGGATATTTTTACAGGATATATTGTCATAGGACTGGGCAATGTGGCCCCGTTGTAAGTGTGGCTCTGACTGGTCAGAGGCTTAAAAAGCAGCATATCTGAATCTGAATGAGACTCTAAAAATGTTTACAGCCTGGTACTGGTGGCCTGTGCAGAATGTAAACAGGTGTGAAATTCAGTCATTGAGGCGTCCAACAAATCAGGACATATCAAGGATCAAGTTGTCCTTTAAGTCTTGTTTCTGACATAAACTTAACTAATTAGATTGGCAGGTTAGTTACAGTGGGTTGTTGAGGTTTTCCACGTGATGTCATCAGGTCACATGATACCTCGATGTCCACTATACTGGACATGTCAAGCTGCACTGGTGTAGGCACACAGGCAAAGAACTTAGGCTACCACTAATAATCTCACACGAGTTATGTTTGTAACAGATCGCTAGCTGTTGGTCCGCTAGCACTACCCAAGCAAGCACAGTAAGTGTAAAGTAAGTGTAATCACATGGCCCCTGTACACAATCATCATACACACATAATATTTAGGGATGACGTTAGCCGAGCCACTTTGACCTATTAGACCATCATGTAAACACAGGTTAGTTTGAGCGCTCGCTCGCTGCTTGTGACCCTAACCTCTTTGTAACAGTCAACAGTTACTGGGTATTTACTGTGTAGCTGCCAGCTGTCACAACAGTCGAGCCGAGCCAGGAATAACGTTATCGTTCTACCGCCTCCCTGCTGACCCAGAAAGACAACAGACATGTACGGCAGCTGTGAACAGGGAACTGGACCGCGAGTACACTCACTTCGTATCAGGCTTTAATCACTGATTCCAGTACATGTACTATCGCTACTTATATCGCTCTTTAGAAATACGAAAATTGCTACAAGATAAAATTTGAAAGTCAAATCAATTTACAATCATATTTCAAAACAACAAAGTTGACCAAAGTGCTGTACAAGGTTTATGAAAATAGGTAAAAATGAATAGTAAAATAAATAAAGACATACCGCATATCAGACACAACATAGCAGCCCTGATCTATGTGCCCTAGATGGTACCAACTGATTGAGAGACTAAAAACCAAACACCACCACCTTAAAACTGATCCTGTAATGAACCAGGAGCCAATGAAGAGATGTTAACATGGTGGAGATATAATCATATTTATAATTACCCGTCAATAGTCCAGCGACAGCCTTTTGGACAAGCTCTAAGTGAGAGAAGACTGGTGTATAATGCATTGCAGTATTAAGCTGGGATGAAATAAAGGCACGGATCACCTTTCTGAAGTCGGCACAGGAAGGAAAGGCCCCTCTAAAAGCTGCTGAGTCCACGGCCACGTGCAGCTAAGTAAAGCCACGATAAACTTAGCACTAAACTCCCACCACGTTCATCAGGAAAGCAGCCATGACACTCAGCAGTCTGAGTGACAGATCCCATGCCACAGAAAATTCATTTGAACACTTTAACCACCAGGCCAACAGTATCACGTGCACTGCAGTCCAGTCAGTGACGCGTCCAATATGGTGGCCAAAACCCAGACTTTTCTAAATGTAAAGCTTCTTCATGGACCTAATAGTTTGATGTATATACATTTAAATATCCTGCTCACAAATGATTAAATATTAATGTGCATCAGTAGCTGCTGTTGGCTTTCCGGGCTTCCTCTCAGGAGCTTGTTTGCACCATTAGAGTTTACATAATGTTTTTATGAGTAAGGAAACAACACTCAGCCACAGATTTACCCTGAAGCTTATTAGACCAGAGTATTCCTACAGCTAAAGAGACTGGTGTGTCACATCTTTCTGTCTGTGCTCAGCCTCCAGCCAGACCGTGGCGTTCTACAACAAAGACGAGCGTGGCGAGATTCAGAGGGTCACATTCGACAACAGTGAAGTGAAGAAGATCTTCCATGGAAGCTTCCATAAGGTAATAAACACAGCACAAGTGTAGAGGCCATCAGACAGACACGCTGCCATTCATCAAGGCAGACTAAACACACCACAGGGATGTGAGCAGTAGATTTACTCCGTATGTCTTTTCTGGGTTTGAACCATGTTTATGTTAAACAGAGGAAAGTCAAATGTGTTTAATGGTTGGATTATATAAGGTTTTTAGGCATGACCGAGGCGTGACACATCAATAGAATCGCTCTGCTTTGTTCTCCCTCGATGTCCCGAGGTCGCGCAGATACTGCGGATGCCTCAGATTCCAAGTGTGTAGTATATTACAGGCGTCGCCTTTCACATTCTGCTACAGATGAAGAGTTGTGTCAACTCGGGCAAACAGATGTTTCCGGCACCTAGGCTCCGTTGTATTTATTTTTATTGATTACATACAGCACTAACTCGCTAATGGACTGGTGGAGGCATCCGTCCATCGATTATATTTCTGTACAAGCAGGATTATCACCTGAGATTTATGGCAACATGATTTTTGACATAAGCAGTGGTTAGTGCACCAGTAGTAGAACGAAAGCTGTCCGCCTTTCTCTTTGGTCTGATGTGAAGAACAGAGTCTTTGCTGGGCTTCAGAACAAACTGTGTCTGCAGCGCAGCTCTGGCTTTATGGACAGTTTCCGGTCAGAGGGATGCGTCATACCATGTGGTGCTGAGGGGAGGCTGTGAGGACAGCTGTGCAGTAGTGTCGCAACGTTTCACGAGAGGCAGAGGCCGTTAGAAATGCCCTGCAGTCCCTGCTGGGACGCTCGCCTGGAAAAATATTGCATCGCTGCCTTTGCTTTTAAACAGTTACGTAAGAGCAGCTGAGGAGCGACAGCCTTTCTCTCTGCAGGTCTCCTTCTCTCCTTGGGCTGACAGCAGTCACTTTGCCTGCTGCCTCTGGTAACTGACCACAGGGGAATTCTTACAGCTCTGTGGTTTTACCTCCCAGCATGCCTCTGTACACGGCCTCTGGTGCCGGGCAAGATGTCTGTTGTCAGCAGGGAGGTTTAAAACCTTCTCCCAGTGAAGCAATTTCTAATAACAGTGGAGACAGTCAGTGGCTGACTGACAGTTCTGACATCGTTTTCGTCTTTTCCCCCTTTGTTTTCTCTCTACACTCAGGCAGAACAGTGGAAGCAGTTGAGGGAGTTTGTAGTAAACCATCAGGTTTGTCTTATCACAAGACAATAAAAGGACTTGTAAAACCCAGATGGGATTAAAATTCACCCAGTCAGCTCACAATAAAAAGGTTTTTACTGTTGCTGAGCCTCTGTCAGCTCCTGATATATGACTGAACTTAAGATTTAAAAGCTTCTCACTTGTAGAACTGGTGAACCTTTGCAGTTGATGCTTTGCAGAAACAAAGATGATTTAGAAAGTCTGAGTGCAGCCTGAGTTGAGTAAATACCTGAGCAGCTTCAGTGGGGCACCTCTGTGGTCTGACAAGTGAAGACCTCTCTGTAAGCTGAAACTCTGGGGCATCTTGAAGGTGATTGATCAGACAGAAGATGATCAGTAATACCAATATCACCAAAGTTATCCTTTAAATAATGTTTGTTTTTCAAACAACAGATCTCCACTTCCATCCGTCCATTGTCTATACCGCTTACTCCTGAATAGAGTGGCGAGGGGCGGGGCAATCCCAGCTGACACTGGGTGAGAGGAGGGGTCCACCCTGGACAGGTCTATCACAGGACCGCAGAGCTCAAATCTTATAACCAAATTCATCCAATAAATGCCTCATGTGAGATCTGTGACCCCATTCTTCATAAAACTGCACAAAGTGTTAGTTTATGTTTTTCTTTCTGTTCAAATAGATAAGGACAGTGTGATCAAAGCAGAACCCCGGAGTGAGGCCAGAGGCTTCACGGATCTGGAAGAACAGCTTGAGAAATAACTGAGATTCTGTATTCGGCACGGGCTTTACTTTGGCAGGCCTGATGGCCAGTAATAGCTGATGTTATCCACAAAGATCCACATGTGACTAATACATCAGTTTGTGTTTTACAGGAACAGTGTATCAGATTTTCCTCTAAATCATTTTCAGCCTGACGAGAATAGACGTCTGAGTGAAACTGTTTTGGCATGAACCTGATTACATTTAAATATTGGCACCTTCAGAGTGGCTATATCAGTGTTGTTGCTGGCTTTTAGAATCCATATCCTGTGAACCCCAGTGTCCACAGACGAGTGTATCCTGTGACAGTGTTGAGAGCCACACAGTGAGGATTCAGCAGTACCTGCTGTCTTTCTGGCAGCTGCAGAGCATCAGATAAATGCCCACAATCCAAAGTGTAAATGGAAACTCTGCTGTGCTTCGCTCCCTGAAGACTTTCTTGGATGTCTCGGTGTCTTTGCGGTCCGTTAGTCATGCCTCTGCATTTCCGCCGACGCCGACTGGCCACAAGCAGCGCTCCGTGGCTTTGCCTAAGCAACGTTTTCCCTCCTTACAACCGAACTCGTTCTGACCAGCCGCTGCCTCATAGGGACCGGCTTTGAGGACGAGTTGTAAAGGCAGCACTTATGGCTTACCGCAAAATGACATCATGAGGAGATGTGGTGAAGGAGGTCTGAGTAAGGAGAAAGGTATCGTGTGTGTTTAACAGCGACAAATCCACTGGAGCCTCAGTTATTTTACAGCTGAGAACTGAAGCAGTGTAAGATGCTCGAGTGAGATGGTTGGAAGGAGCGCTGGGAGATTTGACCTCCTTAATTTGATGAACTCCCAGCTGAAATTGGGTTTTTGTAAAAAAGGAGGATTCTGAGATGTGCATGAGCAAAAGGGATCCTTTAAAAGTCACTTCATGGATTCCCCCCCCACCCATAAAGATACTGGTATTTAGGGATTCTCCAGTTGAAGAAGTTGATTATTATAACACAAATTCATAAACAGTTTGATTTGTATAACCCTTAAAGCCTCATTCTTAAGACTTTGTCCCACAGCTTCATGTTACTTTACATAAGAATGGTCCCAATCTGTAGAAGATGGAGTTAGATTTTAAATTTGTGTCAAAGAGAATTGGTTTTGGTTTTCACAGATGGAAATGTTGTGAACCTTTTGTTTTACAGAAAATAAAAGCTGCGTTTTTTAGGGCAGTTGGCTTCTTTAAATCGGTGCATATAACAAATGGAAAACAACCAATAAAGTAAATAAGTGATCTTTCATTGAGATGCGACTTCTATCCTTCATATGCACTTCTACGCATTCCAGGGTCTTTACTGTTATGGAGCACGCCGCCGGTCTCCCTCTGAGTGGGCTCTCTTACATTCCAGCATCGTTTCATTAAACTCAGCTACAGCGAAGACAATGGAGCACGTCCGCCCTTTGCTCCGGCTCCAGACTCTTCACAGCCTAATAATTTGCAGGCCATCGGGATAAAAACCAGACACAACACTTGGTCGCAGAACAAAGCGTGTGCCAGCAAAATGAGCTCTTCTTTGTCTCCCCTTCTCTCCAAAGCTCCATATCCTGGTTTCATCCACCAGCGTCAAACTCAACATCGACTGCCAAGAAGTGGATGAAAAAGAAATCAAGGCCACTGGAAACGCGTCCAGCGATGGCTACCAGGTTCTGGGCAAGATGTCCAAGTCCATCGGCTCCAGAGGACAGTCAGCAACTGTAAGTGCACTCAGATCTTGCAGAGCCAAAGCTTAGACTACAGTATGAGTGTACAAAGGTTACGAAGGCATTGTACTTTACTTTGGACTTTGTAACTTCAGTACGTGAATGATGTGTTAATGCCTCGAGGAGGCTTATGTTTGGCATTCTGCAAATACCGCATCAACTGTTACTGGACATGTAATAACGAGAAATCAGAGTTTGTCTGAGCAGAACCACATGAGACTAAACGCTGGGTTATCTATTACTTGCATATGGCTCAGCACACAGTAGAAAGGAAGATCATTTATTTTAATCCAACTTGAGCCTTAAGAGAGCAGATGTTCTTTTTCTAACTCTTAAGATTTATTTTGAGGATTGGCAGCTTTACTTCTTACAACACTACACAAATATGTCAAAGCACGAAGCCAGTGATGAGTCCAAACTGTCGATGCTACAGAGTTGGCACGAAGCTGTACCGTTACCAGACAGAATATACACTAAACTGGTAACATCAACACTAATATTTTTGTTATTGATCAGTCTTCTGATTATTTTCTTGAGGAATTGCTTTGTCTCTGACATTTCAAAGAGTTTATTTTAGAAAATCGTGAAAGATATTCTCACTAATGCTTCGTGAAATCGCTTGGTTTGAGGAACGCTGCTGTGTTCCTGTGTGGAGGAGAAGCATACGGTGCCTGTTCCTCTTACGACCTCAGGCAGCTTTATTCATACAGTGTTTTAACTTTGAGTGTTTAGATGTTTCTGTTCAGTACATCTGTAAATATCTGTTTAGCTCAGAATACAAAGGTAGACACATTAGAAAACGTGCTTTCTAGCGAAGTAGCTTTTTGTTTATATCTTGCTTTAGTGCCGTGATAGACCGGTTAATGCTTATGAGCGACGTGATTAAGACTTGACAGTCACTCAGAGTGATTAGACCAAAAGCTGATGAAGTGACTAGTGGTGAATGTAAAAACATAACATTTCATTTGTCTGACAACAAATGTGCTGTTAATTCATTCAGGTAAACGAACGCTCTTTCCGTCTCACTGTTACGGCTTGAAGCTGAACACAGTTGACAGTGAGTTGGGAGGGATGTTTTGGATTCATTATAACAGGATGAGGGATTGTGCTTTATTAAAATGGACATTAAAAAAAGATTATATCCTGCCATGCACCAGGACTGTATGTTAATATGAGACGCTTCCTCTCCTCCCCGAGGCCGGTGGGACTTGGCTGTGCTGCTGATTTTCTACTTGTCCTCTGGGAGCTGTGAAGGGCGTATCAGAGACACATGTACCACAACACTGTTCCCATGTTTTGCTATTTATTATCATTTCCGCTCTGCAGTTCCAGCTCCAGATGTTCGACATTGTCTGCAGCTTGGCCTGGACCAGCAGGGACAGATGCTGTGACCTCCCCTCTATGGTAAGGGAACCCCCCCATAGCTATGAAACTTGGACCTTTTAACTTAACTTTCTTAATGTATACAAACAGCAAACCCACTTCTTTAACCTGCAGCCAGCAGCTGGATGATGGTAAACCTTTGGCTTAGCTTCAGCTTCAGCATCCGGGTAATCAGCTGCTGTCAGGAGCATCTTTTAGTCCAGTTGGATTAGGAAATCCAGAAATTGCGGATGGAGTTTCTGGCCAGCGGAACTGATACTGTTTTGACTTTAGTCCTAAAAAAATGTAAATTATTGCCAAAATAAAGCAAAGACTGTGGCTTTTCAAGGCCTGATTGGGCATAAGCTTTCAATGCACTTCTTGTTTTTATGTATAAGTAAAGAAAAAATTGCTTATGACCAAATGGAAAAAGTATTTTATACACACTGTCCAGAGTAGCTCTAAGTCAAAGAACACAAAACCCCCTCTAAAACTCGGGTCTTCTGTGTAAGTGTGGTTTTACCGAGTTTGTGTATTTGTTTTTTTTTCCCGTGTGTGGCACATCTTTGGAGTGATCCTCCAAAGGCCACCTGGGTTTCCTCAGAGCTTTTTGAAAGAAATGATGCCGACTTGGGGACAGTGGATTTGCCTTTGGTGATATGCTCAGTTGCAGTTACAAGTGGAAATAATTACAACCTCCTGACAGTAATAAACAGATGAGTGTGTTTGTACTCCCAACACTCAGCTGCAGGTCCAAAATAGCTCACAGCCCTCACAGTGCATCCTCAGTTTTCTTAGTTGATTTTTGGACTGAGGAGCAGATCAAAGACCTTAGAGCAGCATAATCAGAGTCAGGACAGGTCCAACGAGAGAAACAAACAGGAGTGTGAGCCAGCAGATACATCTGATCAAAGGTCAGTTGGTCTGAAGTTGGCGAGAATCAGCTGCACATGTGTGAAATCTCGGCTTTGTTTACAGCCCGCTAGCCCCTCGCTCTTTTATGGAGATCTCACGCATGTGCAGTTGAGTCTTGCTTTCTTCAGACGCTGTAAGACGTTATGGCTGTTCTGAGGTGAGTGTTTAAAAGAGCTGTTAATACAGAAAATGCCTGACCTCATCCTTTAAATCTCTGGGCACTAGCCCAGCTCACTACAGTATCGGGCCTTTCTCTGTGAAGGTTTCTGTCTTCAGCCCCAGCAGAGATCTCCAGAGACGCAGTAACAACCAAAGCTTTGTCTGAGCTGGACATCCAGATTATTCTGAACAAGGCTGCAGCGCTGGGGGATTATTATCTCGATTGCTACAGCGCAGGGACAGCTGCCTGATTGGGTTGTGTTCTGACAATTATTAAATGACCCAGTTGAGGCGATCAGACAGCAGCGGCTACGCTGAAACATCTACACAACAAGTCCAGTGTGTGTTTAACGTCAGGTGATTTTTGGACTTTGAGCTGATTCTTTAAACCCCAGCGATATATATAATTATGGCTGATTTAATTTCCACAAAGCACAAAAAGATTGTTACTGTTCCCTTCAACATTGTGACAGGATTGTCACAAAAATAAATAAAAATTAAATCCAGGGAGAAAAGACAGGAAACATGTTTTTACACCCAAACTAAGCAGAGCTGAGTGTTTGTCTTGGATGGTTTAGTTTTATCTGTATCTGTATCAAAACATTACTACTCCTCATCCAACACCGTGTTGGATGAGGAGTAGCAATGAGACCTGAATAGAACAGAAGAACATGAGTAAAGTTGAAGATTTCTGAACCTCACAACAGAAACGCCTGTCAGATGTGTTTGTGTTGGCACACGGTCCCTCGTCCTGCTTCACGCTGTGAACTAATCCAGCAGGTTTCAGCTGTAACACGCAGTAAAAGCTGTCAAAGAAATGACTGGACATTATGGGAAGTTCGCTCAGTCGTGCTGTTGCTGAGGGTGAAATGAGAAGCCCAGGGTCAAGTAGCTTAGCTTAGCGTAAAGACTAGCTCTATCCAAGTTCACTAAGGTACCCACCAACAACTATGAACACTCGGGCAATGACTAAGTGAGCAGCTCAACAACAGTCTTCATGTAAAAGTAGGAGTGCTACAAGGTCAGGGTACCCGCTAACAATTATTTGTTTGGTCTTTAATACCTAAGAAAAAGGTGATTAAATATGGGTCCCCAAACCTGAGAGGGCATCTTCAAATGTTTTATTCAAGAGTCTGAAATCAAAAGATATTCAGTTTACTGTTGTTGTGTTACTGGCTAAAAGAAGCTTCGAACTGTCACTGGAGCCAAAGAATGTTGCTGAAAGAAATGGCTGAAATGATTCTTTGGTAGCCAAAACCTTTTTATCTCGCCTTCCTGATGATTCCTTTTCCCTCTTTTCAGAAGTTTGTTTTTAGGTTCCTAATCCATTTTCACAGGGTTTTACTTTGACATTTCACTATCGTGCTGAACCCTGTGATGTTCCCTCTTTTCCCTCTGGGCGCTGTCATTGGGCCCACTCATTTGTTCTGGTACTTGTTGTCAGTGGAACAGCTCCAGAAAACGTCACAGATCCTGCTCTGGCTCTGCTCTTTGTCCTGAAGTTCGACCTACAGGAAACTTGTCTAAACTGTTTGTCTCTGGAGTGGGAGCTGTCAGTCGGCAGCACAGACGGTGCTGGTTCCTCGTGTTCTCACAGTAGTGCCAGACACCTCATTAGGAGCTCGCTCACACTTCCTATCAGTGACTGTGCTAATGTTTAACACTTTGATCTGTATTAATCATCAGCTGGTGATGAAATGACGTGCACTCTGCTGGATGTTAACTCCAGTCCAGCTCCCAGTATAAACTGAAATCAGTTGAAACTCGGAAGTGATTTTCTTTGGCTTGGCTTCTGTCACTCACGTCACCTGAAGGTTCACTCTCTTTATATTTCTGATGTTGTGAATGTTGAATGGTCTGTTTCCTTCTCTGACAGAGAGACGAGCTGAAGTGTCCGGCTCTTCCCAACTCTTGCACCTGCGTGTCAGAGACCAATGGGCAGCCGGGGCCTCATGGACCAGTGGTAAGACCCACATGAATCTATCGTTCAGCCTGTGTCGGGCTGTGTGAGCGGTCTTTTACACAAATCGGACATAACGAAGATGTCCCACTAATGTCTTTTCACCCTAGTGAGACTCGAAACTGACACCATCAGTCCCTCTGCCAAAGAGCACCAGCTTTTTTGTCTTAAAGTACATGACCAGTTCCAAGAACCTCTCCTAGTCTGTCTCACTTCAAGTTACACTGAAATACTTGTGACAGAGAACAAGTTTTTGAGGCTTTAAGGACAACGGTCTACAGTAGAACACAACAGAAGTACCTTTGGTCTATTCTCTCCCCGTGTCTTTGTCATAAATGTTCTGTCTCCTCGTCAGGGTGCCCCCGGCATCAAAGGTCCTCGAGGTGAAAGAGGAGAGCCCGGTCCTGCTGTAAGTACCTGCCCTTCTCCTCCTCTTTCCAACCTGCTGCTTCACCTTTTATTTAACACTGAAGAAAAGAAAATCCATGGCAGTTTTTTCTAAGCTCTTTTGTTATCTGCCCTCGGTGAAAACAAAACATTGTTTAGACTGTGACAGCTTTGAACGGAGTTAAGAATGTTTGATTAAATATACTGAATGAGTGTTTTGGCTGTTTCTCACCGAGACACGTAGGGAGGATGAGTCTGATCTCTGCAGCAGCAGCCAACCGGGACAGGGATGACAGATTTGATTTGATTTATTCTTTCAAGCATGTAAAGACAGTTGATATATCAACACACATAATTTTACACATATCCAACAAATGCTAATCCAATATCAATTTGCTTATACCTAGTACATGCTTGAATGGAGTAGGAAGAAGTCAGACTTATCCAGTCCTACCCCATGACATCATCTTACATCATTGGTTTGCAAGCAGTATCTCTACATAGATAATTCTCTTCTACACCACACAAGTAACATACTAAAGAATTATTACAAAGTGTTAACATTCATACACCACACCCACAATGTTCCATCTAATTAATCATTAAGCCTGTTCTTGCATATATCTTGATTGACACATACCTTTATATTTATGTTTAAACTCATCAATTCTATTACTATTTTTTATGTCCACACTTAAATTATTCCATAGTTTTACCCCACTTATGGAAATACAAAATCTTTTTTTTGGTTGTACGTATAGCATGAACTTTTAAATTTAACTGACC